>NW_022145606.1:7725478-7915478 GCF_000002235.5 Strongylocentrotus purpuratus | reverse complement strand
CAAGAAGATATTATCCTTCTCAGTTACTCCTTTTTCAGATGAAAAGTATGCTTTAATACATGAAGCTTTCAGAGTCTCAACCTTTGTTCAGATGATGATAAGAAAGATTTTCTCCTTCATAATTTCAAAAAATCTTTTAGATGATAATAAAGAACATTTTCTTCTCAAACTTTTAGTCCAATGATGAGGAAAGATATTTTATCCTTACATTACCACAACAATACTCTTTAAAAAGGGATGTACTTCAATGGAAGAAGAAGAAGAACCTTATAAAAAAGTGGGATCTGTTTCTTTCTAAATTTGAATACTAAACTGGGTAATAATTGCCAATATCAGCAATCATTGCTGAGAAAAGGTCTTCAGAATCAGAGCTCATCCGTCTCCATATGGCTTCCTGGATATAAGATTGAAAGAGGGAAGTGCTTGTTGGTTCCTCACAGAAAAGATCACTCTTACTCTTGTAACGACGTCTGATCAATTTCCAAAGCTCAGTTTCCTGGATGTCATAGACTGACGATGCTAAGGTTGGATAGTCCGAGTTCAAGTCTAAAGTGACCGAGTAATCGGCAGCAAATTTCTTAAGCTCTTCAGGTATTGGGTAATCGGTTGCTTCTTCAAAGGGTCTACCGATCAGGATAGAGCCAAGCTCAACGTATTGACGTAAAACCGCAACAATAGCGGCAGGCCTGCACGAATCGATCGGAACCACAAAATAGCGATCTGAGCTGCTCTCTATTCCGAGCACCACCCAGTAGGTTTCTTGTTTTCTATCCCGTAAATGCGTGAAGTTAAAGATATCAAAATAAACAACGATTCCTTCAAGAGTTTCTTCATGCAGTCCTCCAATGTGCTGTGGAGTGTCAAGAACCTTGCGAGCGCAAATCTCTCGGATAAACGCGAACCAATCGACGATGGTGTGCCGCTGCTTGATGCAAAGCTGATCTTGCACGTCACAGTGCTTTGTTTTCAGGGTCCACAGATGTATCAGCCGAAGGATCGTTGGCAAGCTGAGGTGACTTCCTGCAAAGAAAGACCCTTCCCTAACGCTTTTCTTAAAGTTGCAGGGATTGCACTTCCAGTTGTACTTGTCTTTCCGGTCTCCCCGCAGCTGGAACAAGCAGTTTTGCCGGCACTTTGGGCAGATGTAAGTGTTTGAGATCAATCTCCTGCGGGCTAGCCACTGTAAACACGCTAACATATCCTGACACACATCCCTTAGAATCTTCCACTCGGCACGCGACTCGTCCTCTTTCACTTGCACCAACGTGATCCGATCGAGCTGAACGGTCTCCCGTCGAATTTCTTCCTCACTCAAAATTTCAGACGCGCCGACGATGGAAGTGAATCTAAATTTCGGACGTTTTCCAACACAATTTCCACCTGATTCTTCGTCTCTCTCTGACTCTATTGAACTATGTGACTCATCATGCTCATGAACTGCATCATCCATAATATAATGCGCGAAATTAAGCATAAAATTGTCAGTGAATATTATGAGAACCTTTTAACCACGAGAAAAGGAACGAGTGGGACACAATGTAAATGGACTGAAGTTACAGAACAAAATTGATTTGCAATTACATGTATGCTATTACGTCTTTGAACAGGTTGAACAGAAAAGAAACAAAATAATCCAGTCTGGCATGGTCGACAGACTAGGCGCAATGATGAAATGTATATGAAATCAAATGTAATATCTTTGTTTACCTTTCTGTTGGAAATGAAATAAATATGAATATGACTATGAATGAAACAAGGGCGTAGTCTACATGGGGAGGGGGGGGGGGGGTTATATTACTCCTGTAAGTAATGAAGAATAATACAATAGAAGAGACGAACAGTGCGCCCCTTTTTAAATAAGAAAAGTACCCCTTGTATATTAGTAAAATTGCCACTTCCACTTTTTACCTCTGATAAATACCCCTTTTATTTTGACACTTGCCCTTTTTTCTTCAACAATATCCCCCTTTCCTTTAAGTCTCCGTTTCCCATGTTCCTAAGTGCCCTTTTTAATCTCTAGTAAGTGCCCCTTTTCACCTCTGATATTTGCCCTATTCGAATATATGAGAGGTGCCGCTTTTACTTTGACCAGCGCTCCTTTTATTCTGTACATGTGCCCCTTTTCCTTTATAATAAGTGCCCTATCCCCTTCTCATAATTAGGCCATTAACCCCTTTGCATCTCTAATAAGTGCCCCGTTTATTTCAACATGTGCCTCTTTTTCTTTCTGATAAGAGACACTTCCCCCTTTCCATAAGAGCAGCTCCTATTACCTCCAATAAATTCCCCTTTTTCATTCTCATACGTGCCCCTTTTCATATCTGGTCAATACAGTGCCCTTTCGGGTGCCATAAGTGCCCCTATTCACTTCTGTCAAATGCCCCTGTTCACTTTTGATAAACGGCCCCATCAAAATCTGGTGAGTGCATGCCTCTTAGTTTTCCTTTGACAAATGCCAATTTCACATTCTCATAAGTGCCCATTTTCATCCCCTTCGTTAAGTATCTTCTTTTCCTCTCATCACTAATTTCAAGCGACTAAGAGCAATTTACCCCAAGCTCGATCGTATTCATATAGATTATATATATATGTTACAGGATTCACTTTTTTCTCCTCTTCAGATGTAATTTTTTGCTTTGCGAGATCACAAATCTTAACATTTTTCATCGCTCGCTTCCCTCGCAAATATAAGGGAATTTTCAGACCATCAAACACAACTGCAAAGTGTGATGCGTAAGCAATATCTTGTATGGTGTATACAGAGGGAAAAAAAATGAAATCAATCCCCGATAATGTTATCAGAATGTAGGGCTATATACCAATGTCTACAAAAGTGTATATTTGACCTTTGAGATTTCCCTTAATTTGTAAATGCCCCTTTTTCCAGAAATTGCCCTTTGTTGTTGGTGCCCCCCCCCCACTTCTGAAGTCACTCTGCCGCTCCTTTTACTGACGTGTCAGCATCATGCTTTTTCTGACACAAACCACAAATCATGTGCATGATCCACACCTGCACACTCTGGTGACATCTCCACTAGACCACGACTCCTCCCCTAAAGACCTAATCCTTGACATTTTGTTCTATTTATTTTAGGTGTGAAACCACCTGGGAATGGGTGGTAAGCACAATTTTCGTTTTGGCTTAAGGGGGGGGGGGGGGGGCGGCCGGGGGGGGGGGAAGGGGGAACCGTACTTTTTTTGTGCCGGGGGGGGGGGTGGGGGTGGGGGAGGGTCCATAGATAAAACACAGATAAAAAGTGTCTTTAAAATTGACTATAACGTTGAGAATGATCATATCTGTTTGCATTAAAATCAATAAAATTTGAATTGAATTGAATTACAATTCTATAACACCCCCCCCCCCTTGCCCTTTTTTTTGGGGGGGACACCTAAACACCCCCTGTTTGCCAAGGGGGAGGGTTACGTGTTTGAACAACCCAAAATACCCCCTGGATACGCCAATGGATAGAGGTCTATTTAAGTCAACCAGTTTCTTGATTCTTAAAGGTCTAACTTAAGTTCGCTCGTTCAGAGACACCATATCAGCTTTCGACCGAACCGGCTAGCTCAGGCCATTGCTGATCATGTGATTGATCACATGCTCAATACGTAGGCGTAGCCGTGGTTCTCCCTAGCCTTTCCAAAGCAAGTCAATATTTAGATCCGATGCGACTCGACTCGAGGTGAGACATTTCCTCTCTATTCCTATAGGCCTAGACTACTTTAGAGTTTAGTGTGTTTTATTATTTTCGGAATGCCAACACGATTGAATTTGAAATTGAAGGCAAGTGGAACCTTGCAAACCTGGCTTGAATTGATTTGATGTGGCATGTGGCGCTGGCGCAACTTTACCTTTCCCTTTAGGCTTTACCCGAGATTCTGGAAGAATCTCAGCAGTCGGGCTTCCAGTTCAATTTCATTTTCTTCCTTCTCGTAGTTGGGTGTCTTCTTGGTAAGTTTGTCTGGCTCAGTTCTGCGTCGGGTATTCTACTCATATGGGGAGCAGAAACGCTTGTCCTTCCATACTCGATCCAGTCTGGCTTTAAAGGCAATCACAGGAGTCAGGACACAACAAGTTTGGAGAAATGATAAGGTGTCTCTCAGGTGATAAGGTAACTCATTAGCACACATTTCTTGCCTTGCTCTTTGTTTATCCAATATAGCCAAATGATTTTGTATCCTAAAATATATTCATATTTAAGCTCTTTTTGTTCACTGTTTTTGTGGTGTGCTCGTATTTTATTTACATGTTTTTCATTGTCAATGTCAGTTACCAGAAGTCATTAGATTTTTTATTAGTGAATAGTTCAGTTATGGCATGCGGATGAGCACAATCTGCATAGTTAATAAATTTAACATGATTAAATGTGCTTATAAAAGATTTTAAAAATGAGGGGGGGGGGGGGTTCCTCCAAACACACACATAAACAAAAATCGAGGTGGGGTTCGACCCCCTACCCCCCCCCCCCCATGTACACGCCTGAAGTAGGTAATATACACTCATTTATATTCCATTAACGCCCCTTGGTCAAGTCATCCAATGGAATCCCCCTCCCCCCCCAAAAAAAAAAAAAAAAAAAAAAAAAAAACAAAACAAAAAAAAACAAAAAAAAAACAAACAAAACAAAACAAAACAAAACAAAACAACAACAAAACAACAACAAAACAAAAACAAAAATAAAATTTAAAAACAAAAATTGAGGAAAATATTTTTGTCTCCAGCAATATCCAGTATCTTTCTTGTTCACTTAATATATCTTTTCTCTTTCTATCTTTTAACGCATTAGACTCGCCCATCATTCATAGAAAATTACCTCGGATATAGGCTTTCTTCTCAACAAAAGATTCTAAGTTAATTGAGAAGGAGAAAGCAGAAGAAGTTGATCGATCGAGGAACACCGCTGTGCAGGTAGACTCTCGTGGGTAGGTCGTTGATGAAGGCTAGAAAGAGGAACGCCCCAAAACACACTCTTGTGGAACTCCTGATCATCTCGATTATCATCATGGCGGAGGCCAATAGTGGGATCAAGTACAACATTCTCAACAAGCCTCGATCAGCCTTGGATCTAGCTGCAGAATTGCAAAGGTGTATCCTCAAGTAAGTACATCCAAACATTGACATAAATAACCATCTGGTATGAAAACCTTCCTCATATTAACATAGAGCATCCATGATAGAACCTTAGAGGAGTGGAGTCAGACAGTCAAGGGAGGAGGAAATACCCCACCAATAGGGTTTATGTACACAAATTTTGAAGACTTTGGGTTAGGGTAATTATTAGGTTTAGTGTTACTTTTAGAAACTTAAGTCATCAGATTTAGTTTCATTGATGAGGCGTTTGGTAAATAACCTACAAACCTCTTGTCAATTTTTGTCGTTGGGTATTCTAAAGTTGTTTCAAGATCTGCAGTCAAATTTCCAGGTCTATCTGTCGTCCAAGGTCCATCTTTCTTCTCCAATATTTTTGATCTGATGCCGTGTTTCAGTGTCAGTGTGTAATAATAATAATAATAGTGGTGTCTTGAATAGCGCTCATGTGTGTTGACTTGACACTTTTGACGCTCCCAATTAATGTGCATTAATCAAATTTAATCTTCCCAAGGGTGATAATATATATTGTATAATATAGTTCACTACACCAAAATTTGTCAAGCCTTGTCACTTGAAAACCTGTTTTTCAAATCTCTTTTTTGTTCCTCTTTAGAATCAAAGCTTCGTGTATGTCAGAAGACGGATCTGGTGTGGACTACTTCAAACTATGTGAGAGTGACCTCTACATTGACTATCAAGCAAAAACAAGAGAACTCAATAGCATTGACCTTCGACCCCTGACCTCGGATCAGAGGAAAGCATTCTTCATCAGTATCCTTGGCAAAATAATGATGATGAACTACCTTGCCCAGTTATCATGATTCATGGTGTGGTGGCCCAGTCTTTGCTCTCTTTCCTTATGACTGTTACAATCGGAATCTACTTGCTCTAACGATTCATTCTTTAGGGGCCCAGTCTTTGCTCTGCTTCCCTTTGACTATGATTATGATGAGACATCTACCTGCTCTAAGGATTCATACATCATCGGCCCTGTCTTTGTTCTATTTACATGTGACTATTATGGTCAGACATCTACTTGTTCTTACGATTCATACCGTAGTGGCCCAGTCTTTGCTCTATTTACTTTTGACTTTGATTACATCAGACATCTACTTGCTCTAACAATTCATACATTTATAGTGGCCCAGTCTTTGCTCTATTTCTCTTTGACCAATATAATCAGACATCTACAACGCTCTGACGATTCATGCCTTAGCAGCCCAGCCAGAACTGCCTAGTACTGTTCTTGAGGTCCAGGACTTCTGGAAGACCAGTTCATACACCATTGCTGGTCAGGTCTATTCCCTGGACGACATCGAACATGGTATCCTGAGAAGTAAGTCCTTGATAATGGGTTCTATGACATTCAAGAACTAAATTATTCATACCCTTACCAACTTTTATAATTTTTGAAATATGTGAGAAATTAATTCATCCTCATTCATGTTTCTTGAAAATGTGACATATTAAGGCTTACATCTGAAATGCCCTACTTCAACAAGTCAATCTTTCATTCTTGAGTTACCAAAAATGCAAAGTACATCAAATTTATAGGGGTATTATGAATAATTTAGTTGTTAACTGTATGATCTGGCAGCATTTGTTCCGTAGGCACTTTTCTAAAAGTTCTGAATCCATACAAATCCAACCCTGGACCACTCTCCCCAACCCTAATCCTAAACCTAAACTAAAACTCAGTGAGTTTCAGAACCTTTAATATCATAAAACGTATCCCAGAACAAATGTTGCCGCATATTGTAGTGGTATGGCTTTATGTGATGTGTGCGATAGAAAAAAAGAATACTTAGATTTTTGTTTAAGTACTCTGCTTAAAACTTAAGATAATACTGCAGTTTTTAATGAATAACAAGCACTGGTCTTTCCACTTTGAAACATCTCCTTTCATGACAGAGAATAAGCCACACCCTTCCACCAAGAAGAGCTGTTTCCAAGATAATGACCCCAGGTTACCTTACATGGTTGACATCTTAGATGCTAGGATACACTTTGCTCTTAACTGTGGTGCTGAGGTATGTACAGCCATCTTGTAGTAAGTTTGTATGGTTTATTGCTGTTTGGTCTACAACCTGGGGGGGTGTTTCACAAAGATCCTAAGTTGAACTTATCTCTAAGTTGGACTTAAAAAATATGGAAAGCCATTAGCATCTTTGAAAATATTTTGTAAAAGTTATTTTGAAAGGCGTTCATTGTTTATTGAAATCATTCATATTTTCTATCATCAAGGAGATTTCATATTCTGGATGTGGAATTAATAAAAAGTCTAAAATACTTGAATTTCTGCTTTAGAATATATTCATTTAAAGACTCCAATGGCTGTCCATAATTTTTAAGTCCAACTTGGAGTTAAGTTCTACTTAGGATCTTTGTGAAACACCCCCCAGTTCTTCTACTATCCACATGGTCTAATAATTATTTTGATCATAAATAATATTTATCATGAAATGAATATTTGACCTTATAGATAGTAGACGAAATGGTCATTATACAAACTGCGATTTGGACTAACTGGTTATTAGACTAAATGAACAATATACCAAATGGGTAGTAGACTACTTGGAGATTAGACCAAATGGAAATCAGATCAAATGGTTATTAGCCTAAATGGCCATTAGACCAAATGAGACAAAATGATTATTAGATCATATGGATAGTACATGGACTGGGTGTAGACCATATGGAAATAGATTAATTGGCCCAAATTCACAAAGGAGGTTTAACTTAAAGGTATTTAAGGTAAAGTTTGGGTATGGGGTCATGAATTTGGTTCAAATGAACATATTGGAAGCATATGCGATCCTACAATATTCAGTGATCGTTGTCGTCAGTTAAAACCGATTCTCAAGTGATGAAATTGTAAATAATAAACTCTTTATGTTGTATAGCGCCCTCTCAAGATTGATTTACTTGAGCTCGAAAACAATGTTTCTTGACTACCATCGACCGATTTGCTATTTCCGTTTGGAAATTAATGAAAAACATGAAATTTACCAGGAGCACCAGTAAATTTTTAATTATTCAATTTCTCAAAAGCAGAAGTGTTTTAGGGGCTAAATTTTCTAGTGCTTATAAAACATCCACAGGGGCATCCAAATATATCAACATTTTAAGAATTACTATCAATCCAATTTTCACAATTTCCCAAAACTTTGCATTACCTTTAATCCATGGTTCAAACCCTAGCTCATTTACATGTACATAACTCATGGTTTAAAAGTTGCTTCTGCTATCCATAAATTACATGTAGCACACTTCGTGGTTTCCAGCTAATGATTTTTCTGCCATTCAACCAATTTCTCTCCTAGTCCTGTCCTCCAATCAGCGTATACACAGAGCAGAACCTTGAGAGAGCTTTACAGATGGCTTCAAGAAACTACCTGAACCAGGAGGTAACGGTAGATACTGACTCCAAACAGGCGAGTGCCTATGAACTTTCTTTCTATCTTTCTATCTTCACCTTTTTCTCCTTCATGTCCCTCTCATTATCCTCCTCTGACTCACTTTTTTTGTTTGAAGACTCTCTTGTTCTCTCCTTTCGTCTTCTTTTTCTTTTTCTGCTTCTTCCTTTTCTTCTTAGTTTTCTGTTTGTTCATCTTTTTCTCCTTCATCTCCTCCTCTTTGTCTTGTTCTCCTTTATCTCTTTATTATCCTCCTCTGCCTTATTCTCTTTTTTAATCATCTTTTTCAAGACTCTCTTCCTCTCTCTCCTTTCGTCTTCTTTTATCTTTTTCTGCTTCTTCTTTGTCTTCTTGGTTTTCTGTTTGTTCATCTTTTTCTTGTTTTTTCCCTTTTCCTTCTTCTCTTTCTCTTTCTTGCTGTGGGTGTTGTTGTTGTTCTTCCTCTTCTTCTTTTTCTCTCCTTGATTTTTCTTTCTTTGTTTCTCTTCTTTTCTATCATTTTCATCTTCTTTTTAAAAGTGTTGAGCGATTTAATTCAACCAAAGTGTTTTTAAGGTGGATGCCAGTCTCCTAAAATTCACTAAATTCCTGTAAATTCTGTAAAGTTCCGAGACAAGCAATTATGGCTATGCGTTATGTGCTATGTATACAAAATGTTTAATCATTGTTATTATCATTATTAATTACTTTTCTTGTTCTTTGTTTGTAGATCAACTTGCCATCACTTTTGAAATGGTATGGAAGTGATGCTGCTGAGACGGATGTTGATGTTGTCAGGTACTATTTTATTATAATAATAACGGGGTTGTTTGTACCCTTTCCATATCAGACTGAAGACACAATATCTCATTAAAAAATGAAACAAAATGTTCATGCATAATATCAAACATTGACCTTAGTGAGTGATTGTACAATTGATTTTTACAACAGATTGCACATATTGTTTGTATATATATATAAGCAAACGTTTGTACACATTTGAAAACAAATTTTTTATTTTTTTTGGAAGAAAATGTTTTAATGTAAAAGATACATGTCCTCTACCGGTAGTGTCTTTTCAAAAGTAATCATGATAATAATGATAATTCTGTACTTACATGGCGCTTAAATCCGCCTAAAAGAGGCGCCATTGATGCACAATTACTGAAATAGAAAACAATACAAGCATGAACAATTAACAAGAGTAAAAATTAACAATTAAAAATTACATTCAAGTTGAAGTATTGTCATATCATTTTCAACATTGTATATCGATTTCATTGATGTTGTAGATGGACCATTCCATTCCTTGAAGAGGGGAAGGCGGCTCAAGTCCAGGAGCTTATCACACTAAAGGATTCAGGGTCAAAGGTCACGATAGGTTATAGGCCATACAGCTGGAAAATCAACTCGATTCAAATAGGAGAGGAATCTGTTTCCGGTGAAAGCAAGGAGAAATGCAGCAAGATGTAAAGTGACTGTTCAGTTATGTGGATTAATTCTTTGTAAGGAGACATTAACGTGATACATGTATAATTCTCGCTATCGCCACTACGGTATTCAACCGTAGAGGGCAGCATGCACTGGCCATGGGTATATATGGCAAAGACACTTCTGGATCTTATACAAATTTAATGTGTCAATTAAAATCGACTTGCGCCAAAGTAGCTTATGTGATATTTGAATTAAACAATTAGGATTTGGGTATTAATTCGGTCTTTGCAGATCCAAATAACATCCTTCACAAAATTAATCATGCCACACATATCAAATTTTAACGAACAATTGTGTGTGTGTGTGTGTGTGTGTGCGACTTTTCTTCTGCAAAAAGCGTATGAAATGCATTTCATTTGATACATTCAATTCATTCTCTCACTCCGCTAATCCTTACGTAATACATACTGTAGGCATCATTTTGGCGCAAGTCGATTTTTGCATTCTCGCAAACAATGCCTCCTGTTCATCCAAGCGTGAACACATACCACACACAAATGGTACCAAATGATTTGGGATAAAACACTCTTTCATAAGATGTATAATAATTTACTGTACGTAGATGATTTTAAAAATAATTAGCAATTTTCTAGGTGTAAACTTTTTTTGACTCACACGGTATAAGATCGATTGATCGATCTGTAATTGAAAAACAAGTTAGAAAAATCTTGGAACCAGCGGGATTTGAACCTGATTTTTTCTGACTTGTTTTTCAATTACAGATCGATCAATCGATCTTATATACTGGGTGTAAGCCACAAATATGTTTAAACTATTGGGTCTATTATTGTCATACAGGGTTGTATAAAGTGGCGAAATCTCTTTTCTGAAGTAATATTTGAAACTTATAGTGTGAATACAGTATTACTACTTAGAAGTACTAACATACAGATAAATATATTTTTGAGTGATTGGTACACTTATAAGTTCCTGTACTCATATGTTTGAAAATAGAACGCTTCTCATCCTTGTAGCGATGGTCATGTGACAGCATTTTGACCAATCGCACATCATCTTTATGTATATATAGGACATTTGATATGTATGTATGTATTCCCTACATAACTGTGGAGGTCTTTTGTACATTTGATGATTACAGAAAAACATATTTTTATAATATTCATACAGCAAATAAATATATGAAGAGATTGTTTTACAGATAACAAAGCCTCTAATCATGTTTTCTTTTGCTTAATGCATGTTTCTCCAAATAGGCAAATATACCCCTCACTATATTCCTACTTTAATATATCTTCCCTTTCTCTTTCTTGTTCTCTCTCTCTGTACCCCTTCCACTTCTTAATTCCTCTGCATCTCTATTTTTCAGAAGTTTAAGTAGGTTGATATATCATTGTGTGATACTATCGCCTCTCCAGATATTTTTTGGATCTGTATCTCTGATCTCTCTGCCCCTTTCTCCCTTTCCTCGTCTCTTCGAATCTCTCCTTCTCTCCACTCTCTCCCTGGTATTTCATTCTCTCATACTTGTAAATCAAATTGAAAATGTTGCATCTGTATCTCTGATCTATCTGCCTCTCTCTCACTTTCTCTGTGTATCTATCATCCTCCCTCTTCCCTGTTTCGTTAACTCAATTTCCCTCTCCACCCTCTTCCTGCTCTGCTCTTCACTTCTGCATCAGTGTACAGTTAAGAAGTAATCCAGTTGAAATCTTCCAGTCTTTGCATCTCATGGTACTTGTTCTAATCTAATTGATTGTGAACACATGGTGGGTGGACGTACATGTACTACAGAAGAATTTGGTGTTTGGAGGAACAGTATTTGTCCCATCTATTTTTAAAAGAATCAAGAGATGTAAGACTATACCAGGACTCTCTCTCATACTTGTACATAAAATAATAATAATAATAGCTCACATTTATAATGCGCCAATACTTTGTTTCTAGGCGCGAAACATATTATTACCCCAGTCATCGGATTCAGACTTACCAGCACACAAGGTATGCACATTCTCCACTCCCTGGGGAGCATTCCAGCCAGTCGCCATTTTACAAGCGCCATTGCTAATCAAACCACAAATGGACAAAGAGTAAATAGAACTTTTCTCTTTTTTTTTTCTTTTCCTCCATTTAATGAACATCAGTGAACATCCTACATAGTACAAAAATACAATAATACCTTAAAACTTTTTGGGTCATTCTATATAATCCAATAATAAATGCTCTTTGTTTACATAAATGCATTGTACAGAAGAAAAAACACAATAGCCTGTATTTGAAGTCTACAGACTAATTAGTATTCATATATTTGTATGTGCTCATGTTTATGTATATATATTCATGTTGTAGGCAGCAACTGACTCAAAAACTCACACACAGTGGTGAAGCTTCTAAAGTCACATCAGTCAGTGTGTATCTCAAAGCTTCTAGAATGAATATTCATTATGACATCATCTCCAGTGAGCAGCCAATCAGCTATCTTCTCTTAATAGACAAATATGAATATTAATACAAAGCCACACTGCAACACGAATATGCATGAACAAGATCGAAAGATGCTTGTAACTGGCTGATCATTGCATGCTCACTGGAGTGATTAAATTCCTCAAACAAACAAATCCAATATGGCTGCTCTATTGACATCTTAACAAATAAACAGAAAAACCATAAAAGAACACATTTTCAAATGACCCAAAAAGCCATCAATATCAAGGGTTATACAAGCAACAAGGAACATAAACAAAATAAAAGAAAAAGAAAATACAATTCTTCATAAATAACAAGTATTATTACATCTACTCTTTTTTTTCTCCTTAAAATGTTGATGTTATTACAAGACTATGCTACACATACATTAATATATAAGCATGAACGCATGGAATTCTGAAGCTAAGCTTCATGGTAGAATCAAAAAGATTTCTCACAACAAACAAATTAAGAGATTTAAAGCTTTTTTTTATTAATCCCTCTCTTTAAAATATATATCTTCCTCTATATAATACGTAGCTTTATTTCTTAAAACAGAATCGTCTCTCTAAAAACAACATTTTTTTGGTAGGATTTTTTAAAATCTCAAGCTGGCATAGGCTATAATCACACAAGGTATGAAACAAGATACCAAGAAAAGATGCACACCCCATGTGTGTTGGTTGCAGGTGCTCAAACGTTAAAACATTTTGTCCCCCTAAAAGTTTGACTGGATCAAAGATAATTTCATGGAAGTCGATACATAGATTTAAAATACATTGTTGAGAGATTCAGGTTTAAATTAACATTGGTTGGCTTGGTCAAAAGCAAGCTAGACTTGTTGGTTGGTTACACAAGAACATGAACTGTATTTGAGTTTGAAATCAAATATTGTCTGTTAAAGAGCCAAAAGGGCGCTAACTCTGTGTCCTCCCCACCACCCCACCCCCTCCCCACCACCCCACCCCACACCCTCCCCCTCCCCCCCCCCCCATCCTCATAAGTGTGAACAGTTTAACTTTCACAATATTTCATTTGTGAGCACAAATAGTACCCAGATAAGAATTGTTAAAATCAATTCCGATTGCTCTATTATCATTTCTAATGATTGTTATTAGAGATAACTGCATATACAATTTTGTTTCGTTTTAGGACAACTGATCCTTTTGCAAGTTGTCCATGTTGCTGCAGGCTTTATTGTGTATAGCATGTATTCAAGCTTGCACAGTTACGGCAAAATCAAATATGATTGCGTATTGCTCCAATGTCTTAAACAAATGCACATCGATCATTTCGATTATAGGGTCTAAAAATAGAGATTATCGTTAGGATTTTACTACAGTGTATATTAATATACTACCACTGAGAGTTAAAAGGGTGTTTATTCACATCCTGAAAACAGTATAAACACCCTCCTGGCGTTCAACAAACAGTATGTAATCTCTTAACTTTAACCTTTTTTTAACTCAAGATATGGTACACTTTTTGTGAGGTACCATAATTGCACTGTACGAAAACCCCTTGCAAAATTCTATGAAGCTTTTTTTTTATTGTTTTATCATACTTGCAGCATATAAAAAATAGCAAAAAAATATATATATCTTTTTAAAAATCCCTCGTTATGCCAATTCACTCTCTAGCCCAGTTTACTTGCTGCTCAGTTTGAAACCATTTCATTATTTAACTTTTACCCAGTTACAAACTCTCTGTTCGGTTCCCTTTTTAAGCTCTAGAAAATGCCCATTGTGCATTCTGAAAACCCTTCTTTTTGTACCAACGCAGTATTTAGCATCCAATATATTACTTCCATCATCTGGTAACGAGACTAGCCCAGCGTTTTTCAACCTCTTTCCGAGCAAGTGAAGCGAACGTGCGTTTGTCATTTTGTTGCCCGATTTTGGAGATATTTTATCACGTCACTGCCTAAAACCATCTTGTTTCTAAACGGTGCGAGTGAGCAAGCAAAGGAAAAGACACTAACAAAATGTTACAAAGTTTAAAATGCTTTTTTCTTATGAAAGCGACGTTCATTTAAAAATGGATGTTTCATTAATTTTTCTCGCGGCATCCTGGTTGAAAAACGCTGGGCTAACCAATGTGACATAATATGAATAATTAAAACCGAGAATTTATGCACACACAAAGCAATTTTCATCGTCAAATAATGCTTTCAATTTCATCCGTATATGGCAGGAAACTGCAAAATATCACTCGCTCGATGACAGAAACAAAAGAAAAATGTGCTCTACAGCGTCCTGTGTATAAACTTTCTGGAGTATATTCATGTAGCGCATAACAGTCCTATAACATGTTAAAAACAATATTGGACCCATCGATATAATTTCACTCGTCCTGGCTTTAAACATATTTTTTTCACTGGAACAAGTCTGCCCTATATACATCAAGCACAGTGACCTGCATGTAAAACATGTCTGTTCATTAACATGTGACTTGATAACTCGCAGTCAAAGACAATGCTCAACTGTGTGCTAACTATTTAACAGATTGTAAACTAGTTAACTAATTAACGACTTGCATGTAAAACATGTCAGCTCTTGAAACTCTGGAGATCGGCATTCAACTGAAATGCTTGACCAATTGTAAACTATTTAACTGTTTGACTAATTACTAGCTTGAATGTTAAACAAGTACGCTCTTTTAACTCAGAGATAAGCAGCAGTCAACTAAAAACTTAATATTAACTATTTAACCAGTGAATAACTTGTGCTAGCACTCTGATAAGAATCCAGCATGAAATAGACTGTAAATTAACCAGAGGTAAAACGATAGTAATCTGCTTATCATATACATTAAATTGACATATTTACTAAAAAGTGTCATGTCATTTATTGTCTTTTAACCAGAGTTAAACAAGCATTCAAATTCTAACCAAATGTAATCCATCCAAAAACTTTTAAACAAGACTTGATCTTATTTGAATTCTTAGACTACCTTTCCACATGAATATGTAAACCCTAACCAATCTAATACATGTTCCAACTTTTTAACCAATCTTGTACATGTATTAACTTTTCAACCAAGTTAGTACATGTATGTATTATTTTAAACCAATTCAGAACTGTAGTGACTTTATAAACCTAACCTGGTTCAGTTTTACAATTTAACTTGAGCATATATATACTCCAGCATCAAACCTGTTCACCAGAGACTTTCAAACTCTTATTTATTACACAGTACTTAACAAAGTTACGGAAAGTGCTTTGACCGTTTATAACTAGTAATGGTGAACGAAACATGCAAACACATTGCTGCCTTAGTAGCCAAGCTCATACCATGAAGATAAACCATCATCTAAATCTTTTACTATTTAATCTTGATGACACACTTACACCAAAGCATATGATAAATCATTAACTAATCCTTTAACCATTCAATCTCGAAGATTACCATATATTTATTCGATAAACCATCATCTAATCCATTAACCATTTAATCTCATAAACACCTTTTAAGTTATTCCTACTGAACTTCAACATTCTTTCAACTCGATAAAAAGTGGTGATAATTGAGCAAAATAACATGCAAAAGGGATACTCTCGGCTACACCTCAACGATATATAAATCAGGCCAACTACTAAACCTCAAAGAAATCCTTAAACCGTTTAAAATTCATCAGGCCAAAAGACACATCATACCTATGCCTCAAACACTCTTACCCTTCAAAACTAGATGCTTTTATACCTTTACATGCAAACAGGATACACAATAATACAATGTCGTCTTACACAACTTTTTTTTTCCTTTTTTCTTCTTCTTTTGTTTGTAAATATCACGTCAACGTTCTCACTATCACAAAAAGAAAATTAAAATGAATTAAAATACAGCAAAACCTATTTTTACTCAATAGTGCGTTAGACTGAGAAGGATTTGACGTGTCTTCACGTTTTGGAGAAGCTTAACTAAAGAATGAAAACTATTGGAAAAAATGAAGGTAGAGATCGATAAATACATAAAGATATATCTTTGCACATGTATTTGGGTATGCTTTTTCTACTTCATGCATTTGCCTTCTGTAATACAAGTTTGTTTTGCCTCAGATGAAATTTCTCACCCTTTAATCATTATATCTGAGCGGAGGGAACCCAAGGAAGTCCAAGATCAATCTTCAAATCAACCAAAATATCTATGATTTACTTGAGATAGATGAATATTTTAAGACTTGTTGGTAAAATTAGGCTCAATATTGTACTAAATATCTCCTTATTTATAAATGAAAAAGGTGATGCTACAAGTGAAATAAAAATGGGAAATATAAAAAACCACCATCACAACTCTTTTTTTTTCTTCTTCAAGAAATGGATATATGCCTTTCTGCAATTAATATGGTCCTATACAATAGCCTTGGGGTAAGCCAATATCAAATACAAGTCAACTGGATTGGGGCTTGTTTGTGCCAGGGTTTTCTAAACATAGAGAAATTAAAACAAATCATAAACCAATACACAGGTACACAAATCTACTACAAAACATCTGTTCACATATCTTTCTCTTTCTCAACTTAATTTTCTATCCTGGCTCTTTCTCTCTTGGCGCCATACAACTATAATCTTTTTGGTTGTTAAATTCTAGGACAAAATTCTAGGGCAACTGAATAAAATATATCAATCTCATTTACATCCATGTACACAAGCATCATTTCCTTAAAATTTTCTGGAACCAATCTTCTTGTTTTCACTTACATTAACTATTCATAACTTAAACTCCCAAACACTTTTTTTTCCAGGTTACAGCTGGGACAAGTCGCTGATACTTTCAATGAATCTAAATTATACAGTTACAATTCAGGTTTTCATTAGATGTCTAAAACCCTACAACTTTAAATTATTCTTAAAAAACAACAACATAAAACCAAAGAGTCTCCTGTTTATTGTTTTAATGAAGAGGGGAGGGGCCTGTTCTTTGTTTTTAAAAATAAATTAAAAAATTCCATTCTCTTTCAACAGTTAGGGAACCATAAGGGTCATCATGAACAAAAGTGCACTCTCTATGATAATACTCAACTCTAAGAAGCGTCTCCCACACTCGGAACTAGATTCAATCAGAAACAAAGAAAAATACTGTGCAGAGGTCTATAGGTATTTAACAGAGATGAAAAATAAGACAAAATATCCAATATTCATATATATATAAGCTTAAACACATGTGAAAAAATGTAAATATAACTCTCTTATAGTTTATCTCAGTATTTTTTTCTCTAATTTGTGAAGGCCCAGATTTTCAAAACATTTCTGGTAATTTGTACATGCTAGTTGGGGGCAAGCATACAATTGAAACATGTGTATATGGAAGAGAGATATGGAAGGTTTACGTGGTTGATTGGTGCTTGGTTTAGACAGTGTGTGGCTTCTGGTGTATTAAACATTATGATTGTACTACAGTGCTTATAAACACATTTTATCATAATATTTTGATATAAGTGTTGACTTAACACCTATTGTTAAGCACCAAATCTTCCAGTAACTGTTCAACGGCAGTATGACGAAGACCCGCAAACACCCGACTGAAAACGTGTTCTGGTGTTTACTACACAAAGGGTGTTTAACACCATTTCAAACAGAGGAACAGCTGCCGACCCATCATTATTGAGCGCAACTTTAATTCAAAAATTTGGAACCGTTTGTTTTTAATTCATCTTTTTTAAACAATACAATTTCCTTATAAACTGCAAGCTCCATTTATTGGCCTTCCATATTATTTGACCATTGACCTATACTCACAAACTTAACTCCAAGATATCATGTACATAATTATCTGCGATTTTCTTAAGAGAGGAAGGCGATCTCAACATTTTAGTTACATCCCTTAAGAATTTGGTCTAAGGATCAAGGATGTAGTCACAGCCGGCAGTTGCGAGTCATGACCTCGCCACAAATATCACCTTCCATTGGTTGTGTACACGTGACTCGGTCCAAAGGCCCAGGCTAAAGAAATTGGGCTCGACCCCGGACTCGAATATATGACTGCTTTGGATTGAGATGCATCTCAAAAAATGTGTGGCAGGTCTGGGGCCCGTTTCACAAAGCCTTTTTTCAATGACAAGTGACAAAACCCAGTGACAAATCTGCTGATAACCAATCAGAAGCAAGGATTTCAGTAGCTTATAACAGTAGCTTGTAACTTGTTATTGATATCAAGTTTTATGAAACAGGACCCTGGTCTACATCACCGATTACTACTAATGGCACAGTGTCGGATGAATCAACGGTATGCTTGCCCCCATCTTAATAAAGTCTGATTCATTCAAAGTCAAAGAGAAATAAGAGTCAGACATCCAGAAAAATAGAGAAGAAAAAACAAACTCTCACGTAAAAGGCTCCCTCTATGATCAACACATGTACAAGAACATCTTTCTCCGTCTACCATTATACATCCTCCATCTTCTTCTTCTCATCAAATTATTAAATAGCTCTATTTTTATATGCAATCACACAAGCCTTAATCTCTACACGTCTTCCGCAGAAAGGACCCCGCCCGAAGCGGTCTCTCCATGTCACGTCTCCTCCGTCTGTCCGTCCGTGTCGCCGTAAATCCTGCCATCGATCCGTAATCCGTCCCCTCCCCTGCGGCGTGAAGTTATGAACACAATCTGGGTACCAGTTTTGACTCCTAGGACAGTTTCCTTTGGGTACAGTTTATTCCTTGACATTCTGTGTGACATTTAAATTTAACCCCTTTTCTTATCTCATCAGTTTTATAAACCAAACATAAGGTTTTCTCTCTGTAAAGTATTAAATTTTTTTCTTCAAATACTTGACACCCCTATATTTTCTCTGACATGTTCGAAAGCAAAATTCTAAATTTCATACTTTCATTACAATAGTCCAGTGCTTTTCTTATGCAAGCAAGTGCACCACAAACATTCTCTTCCTTACATGTTTTCCTCATAGTATAGTCATTATTTGTTTTTATTTTATCTTTATCTAATTAGGGGGTCATATCATTCAAAGACCCATTTTATCTTTCATAAATTACTCTATTTTTTGGGTATGGAATTTCATTTCAAGTGAATTTTACATTCCTGACCATCAAATTGTACTGCTCTTCACAGCAACAATATCTGAATGCCATGATTAAATCTAAATTTCCATATCACATATGATTATGATTTACATGTGTGTTGGAATCGTTAACCTTTCGAAACAGGTGAGGACAATTTTTTCTGTTACATCTTTCGTGCTCATCATATTTTTGTGTTTTGCAAAAAAAAAAATCATCATCTTTCTTTCATCTTTTCAGAATTCATTTCGTTTTTCTTATTGATGTGTACACAAAAACAAAAACAAAAAGAAAAACCTTCAGCTGTGTTATAGCGTACAAAATTTTGGAATTCATATACTCAAACAATTTTTCTATTTTTTTGCTGGTTTATTGTAACAAATTCATTCCTTCAATCGCTTCCGTTTTTGTTTCCTGCACATTTGCAAATCATCACTTCTCAAATTTCATTGATACAAAAAATCCATTTGAATATGATAAAATCTTTAGATTTATATAAATTATTATTCTTTTTTTGTCACCATCTCCTTCAAGCGTTTACCCATCTGACATTATGTTGTCTATAGCCCATGTCTTGAATACACACACTGTAAAAATCATCCTTCAAAAAAATCTTGTCTCCATTTTTTTTTTCTTGTAAATGTTTTCCCGTCTTCTTGAGGCAGAGGGTGTAGAGTTCTTTTTTTCCATTTTTTTTTCTTCCGGTGAGGGGATGAGGATCTTGAGGGGATTAAGATGAGCATTGGATTATCCTAATCTCCTTCATCCCCTTGCGCCCCTCCTTCGCCTGCTCTTATTTCTTTCATCCTGTCGACGTATTCTGTGAAGATGTCTCGGAACCGTGCCCAGGATCGCTCGGGAATCGTGACGGATGTGCGGAATTGATTTCGAGGCTGGGAGAGATAGAGAGAGAGAGAGAAAGAGAGAGAGAGAGAGAGGAAGAGAGAGAGAAAGAGAGAGAGAGAGAGAGAGAGAGAGAGAGAGGGGGGTAGACAAGAAGTGAGGAACTGTATTAGCAAAGAGGGTGATTTTTACAATAATGGCAACTACAATCATTTTGATGATCATGATGGTGATGTTTGTGATGATGATGGTGATGTTTGTGATGATGATGATGATGATGATAATGGTGATGATGATGATAATGATGATGATGATGGTGATGATAATGGTGATGATGATCATGATATTGGTGATGATGATGATAATGATGATGATGATGATGATGATAACGGTGATGATGATGGTGATAATGATGATGATGGTGATGATGATGATGATAACTGTTATGATGATGGTGATAATGATGATGATGATGATAATGATGATGATGATGATGATGATGATGATAACGGTTATGATGATGGTGATAATGATGATGGTGATAATGATGATGGTGATAATGGTGATGATGATGAACAAAGTAAGGGAAACAATGCTAAAAGAGAGAACTTATATGTTGACTGAAAACTTCTTCAGCCATTTCACTCAACCACACTATATGATTACTTAGTTAACATTCAATAGATTCAAGTAATAAAATGAATATTATCCACAAACACAATATTACTTTTCAAGATAAGCCATTGGATTTCTTAACTCTAACAAGCTAAATGCTCACTTAATTAATGTTCAATTGATTCAATAAATAACCTGAATATTAAAGATAAACTTAAGTACTGGTAATGCGATTGCATTGTGAAAGAAAAGGTGTGGAAAGGATCAGAAACAGTTGATCATGTAGCATGTAAGTATTGGTGGGCACTGCAAGGTTCTGGAGTCATCAAAATCATAATAAATTTGACCGAGTCTTGGTAAAGTAACAAGCACTCACATAGAAAGCTATATATGGGACAACACACATGGCGTCGGGGCTAGTACTACCTTGATTTCCTTGTCGTTCTATGCTCATTACTCAGCCAGTATACATTTTCTTCCAAAATTGTTTGGCACATGTCATTTATTTGCAATCTTGAACATTCAGTGTAAGTTTCGTTTGATTCTGTGAGAATTTTTTTTTTTTTTACCAGTACTGGAGGTTATCTTTAACCGTGAACTCAAGATAACTTTTCAGGATAAGCCGTTGAATTTCTTACCTGTAGCAAGCTAAATGCTGTTTAGTTTATGTTCAATAGATTCAAGTAATTTATAAACTGAATATTAATCATGGACTCAAGATTACCTTCCAAGATAGGCCATTGGATTTCTTCACTCTAACAAGCTAAATGTTTACTTAGTTGATGTTCAATTTATCCAAGTAATACACTGAATATTATAACTCTTCAGGATAAACCATGATTGGATTTCTTACCTGTACTTCGCTGACCCGCATGTATACTCCACGGAAGTTCTGTCCGATATCAAAGTAGAAATTTTTATTTTCTACCCTAAATGATTTGCTCTCTGGGACATTTCCTTGACCTTCCTCTGCAATCATCAAAACAATACAAATCAAAAGTCTAAGTGTTTACAATAACAAAGTCGTAAACGTCTAGAAGTAGTATCAAGTTCTGATAGCAAACAGGAATGTTTGCATGTACATTCAAAATTCCAATTAATTCCAAATCATACATACACTTGTGAGTTCTATTCTTTCTAGAAACCATTCCAATTAATTCCAAATCATACATATATACCTGTGAGTTCTATTCCACAATAGCCCAGTAACTCCATAAGGGCCTATTTGAAATATACAACTGAGCTTTCTAGAAAACATTCCAATTCCCAAATTCTAATTAATTCCAAATCATATATATATACCTGTCAGATCTATTCCACAACAGCCTGTTAAAATCTCTGAATTATTATTGGAATTCTACAAACCCTAGCCCAATCCCTATTACATGTAACATTCTTCCAATGTCTGAATACCTTCAATGTATTGTATTTCCCATTTCCAAATTCAAATTCCTTCCAATTTTATATATAGTAACTCTGCAAGGACAGTTTTTAATTACCGATATAAAAGATTGATCCTTAGCAAGCATGGTAATCTATATCATTCCCACATAAAGTCCCATTTCCAAATTTTTCATTTTATTCTGATTAATCAGTTCATCTTCTAATTCTGTGCAGGTGTTTTCTCAAATCTACTAGATCATTGAATGTGCTGATATGGTCATCTCTCCAGTTTATGTCACTACATTCCCATTTCCAAATTCAAAATGACAATCCCATATTCCAAAAATGTCCATTTTGCTTTCCATTCCAATTTCATCAAGTAGCTCTGTGCGGGCATTTTTGTTAAATAAAAAAAAGACCCTGAGCAAGCACGGTAAGCTATCCAGTCAAAAGTAATTTTATTTCCATTTCCAAATTCCAATTTCCAAAATGCTAATTCAATTTCCCATCATTTTAATTTACTGGGCTTTCCATTCCAAATTCATGTAGTAACTATGTGAGAGCGTTTTTTAATTCTACAAGACCCTTGGCAGGCACTTTAATCTAAATACGTTACTACATTTCCTTTACCAAAATCTAATTCATTCCCATTTCTAAATTCCAACTCATTTAATTTTTGAAAGTACCAATTTGATTTTGCATCATTTAAATTTACAGGCTATATATCCATTCCAAATTCATCTAGTAATTTTGCAAGGGCATTTTTGAATTCTAAAAGAACCTGGGCAGACACTGTACCCTATCCTATCATACGTTGCATTCCCTTTGCAAAAATTCCAATTCATTCCCATTTATAGATTCCAACTCATTCCAATTTTGAAAGTCCAATTCAGTCCCATTTACCTGCGGTATCTGTTCCAAATTCATCTAGTAACTCTGTGAGGGCGTTTTTGAATTCTACAAGCCCCTGGGCAGGCACGGCAATCTGTGTTCTTGGACCTCTGTTCACTGTCTGTGACACCTGGGGATAAAACAAAATTGAGGGGATAACATTGGATTTCAGGAATGGCAAAGAATCCAAACCATCTGTAATGAATTTATTCTAAATTTGGAGGTAGGTTAGGCTTGGGTTTTAGATTAATTATGGGAAACAAGTAGAGTATTCATTAGGTATAAATTTTATAATTTCACTAGTGTACATGCAGATAACTCTGTACTACATGTAATTGACTATAGAGAACGTACGGCTGGGATATGTCAGTGGAACCTTCATAAAGAGCTCTTATATAATGAGTTACATGTACCTGTTATAACTGTGTGATTTTGCTGGTCTTAACTCTTTATATTCTTTTGGGTTGTTTTACCCTGATATAACAAGATTCCTGATATGACAAGGTGATTTCCATGGTCCCAAAGACCTCGTTATAAAGTGACCACCTTCCAGGAGGATACTCTCCCCACCATGAGAGCATTGCCTCCTCCTGTTGGGTCCAAGCTACTGTAGACTCCTCATCTCGGTTTTTACTTGCACGTCCACCGTTTTATTGTAAATAATAGACATCATTCACTGTTTAGAATTATTCCATGCACTGTCACTTTGCCGGCACGTTGCACGGACATCCCAGTTTAGCTGTATGATAAGCTGCCATCGTGATTATTTCTAAAAGGTACAAGATATAACAAGGTTCCACTGTATTGCTTACTTTTAAAAAGCGGCCCCGTGAGTTCTCCTTGAGGTTCAGATGATATCGTCTGTTCTCCTTCACAGTGAATCTTTATATATATATATTTTTTTACCCTGATATAACAAGGTAATTTCTATGGTCCCAAGGACCTTGTTATAATGACAAGGTTCCACTGTATTGCTTACTTTTAAGAAGCGTCCCCGTGAGTTCTCCTTGAGGTCCAGATAATATCGTCTGTTCTCCTTCACAATGACTTCACTCTTGAGTCTGCCATCGTCCGGCGGGTTATCGTGATTGGCGGGTCCAAGCTGCGCGTAATGCTCGCTGAAGTCTGTCAAATGGTTCCTGAACTCGGCTGCTGCAGACATCCCCAGCGTTAGACGGCTCTTCCCTCCTCGACCCCCAACCTGGACAAAAAATTACGAAAGTCAGAGAAAACCCACATGAACGCAACCAAAGCAGGCTGTTTGTGCAAGTTAGATTACTAGAGACTTCCAAGTACGTGTGTGCGTGTGTGTGTAATTGTGTTTTTACAGACGTGTATCAATCAGATATGATTATTTACGTCTGAGGACTGACCTTTATTACATCACCATACGAACGCATGCCTCAGTTTTGAACCAGGGTCCACCGAGTCAGTTTGTAGGCGAAGACAGAAAGCTGACCAAGTGAACATGTTGCTAGACCGTAATGTACGGGCAAGCTCAAGCAATTTTGGTCCTGATTGTTACTGACCGCACATGTACGATTTACAGTTGACAACTGAGTTATTATAATTAAGCTAGCTGTGTCAAAGTACATGCACAAACTGCTTAATTGTTTAAAACTTCACAACTCAAATGGAAATTCTGTTGTCAACAATAATATTCATTTACAACAACAACAAATCTTCAAACGATTATTGATCATGTTTGTATTGTCTAAAAATGCTTTGTGGCTCCAGTTCTATACAAGTATGAACTACTTATATATTGGGATGAAATGAACTGATTTTCCCATGCAATTATGCACTTATCCAAATGTGATGAAATTAATTGAATAATAAAAGACGTTCCATCAACAAGCTACCAAGTAACATTCAAAACATTCAATGCCTAGAAACCTTTCAGGAACTTGTTAAAAAGCTTTCATTTTATACTCAGAGTTGCTAAATGCTATAATGATGTTCAATTCTGGATAAAGATTTATGTATTTTATTTGTTTAGCACCTTGAGTAAGTTATTGTAAATAGTTAAGTGCTTTTTATAAGTATTTATTATTATGATTATCATTATTATTATGATTAATACTGATCAGAATAATATAAATAGAACCAGTCCCCTATGAATCCGCTATCTGGTCGATTGTAGAGAAAGATAACAAGTTAGTAATAATATAAGGCACTTCAAAAGCCAACACAATAGTCACATTAAGAGCTGTATACAAATCTATCACATTAATGAGCACATTCAGGATGAAGTATTCCTTAAAATAGATGTGCCAGGAAATGAATTCCACTATAATGCAGATACTATAAGTACTTCTCATAGCAGCCAATACATTTAAAATCATTGTGAAATCATGTACATGTATAAAGTGTTTTTAACTACAAGAGAGAGGATGAAAAGAAAGTAATATAAAGTCATTGAAGACTATGCAAAAATATGAACCTTTGGTGCAACTTTTGGAGTAGAAATGTGCTTTACACGACAGGGAAAATGAAAATGAAATTTATTCTATTCTCTTCATCAAAAGATTTAATTCATGATGAAGGAAACAGTTTGCAAATCATGTGCATATGAATCAAGCAGAAAATTACAGAATAAGGTTTGTGCAATATGTTTGTATTGTTAGTATGGGCACATGTGTGTATACTGTTTGTTGCTATGTTGGGCATGTCTGTTGCAAACCTTGGGTTGGCAGCAACCACTATGTCTTATATTTGCAAAGATTTGTTAAATCAAACTACAATCTTTTGCTTGTATACTATAATATCCATGCAGTGATTGCTGCTATGTCAGGTAAGGCTTGAGCAAATATTTGGACATAAGCAATCAGTATTAAAGGAATGCTTGAAATTCAAACAAAAAATGGAAATACTTCTCCTTTCAAAGGCATGAGAAAGTAGAGTACAAGAAACCATTGAACCTTATCGACAAGAGAGGGCGATAACCGCTAAACCTGTAAGTTTCTAATAAAAACATAAATGTATGATGCAGAGTGGCTATTAAAAGCCTGTTTATTATGCATGCAATTCATTAGGGATTAAGCACATGTAGGTTCTGCTAGAATGTATGAGCATGACAGACTGTACGATGGTTATGTAAAAAGTTCATGACCATACAACGAGATTTGAATCCAAAAAACCTCTAGCATCAGAGGACACTAACCACTGCATCCTTTGAAACTCAGTAAAGAATCTATCAGATGTTGTTATTCATCTTTTTTGTTCATCTTTTCTATATGTCTAACCACTAGCATGATTTCTCTTGGGTACTTATGTGTGTAATAAGTCTTGTATACGTGTGCATAGAATAGTGTGTGTTAAGCCTTATCTTTAGTAGATATGGAGTTAGTGCATAGGAAATCTTGATAAAGAACGTCGCCATATAAAACGTGTACATTAAATGTGTTGACGTAGCGTCTAGCGGCTCCGTATGCCAATGTGTGTCGGGTAGGGTATATAGAGAAAAAAAAGCCTACAGCCAAAAGCCCTTCTTCTTCTTCTACTTCCAGACATTCAAAATATATGCTGCACGTAAGCTGGCAAACAACGAGGGCAGCACATCCAGACATCTTCACCTACATTTTGCACACGGCACCTTTCTCCACCTCGAGATCACGGCTGCGCCTCCTCCGCCGCCTTGCCGGTGCCTAGGCGGAGTCAAAGGTCGTGCTACGCCTTGGAACTCTGTGCCCAGGAGTCGACTGTTCAGTGACTGTCCCCTGCTTTGACCACGAGGGCAGTGTTGTTATTCATAAACCACCAGTAGCTCCCTGCGACCCCTCCATGAACCCCTGGCTGGTGAGGAGGAGAGGAGGTGCACCGGGAGGGGAGAGATGAATCAAGGGGTTAATCATGACTATCAGAGAAGCCTTCACCTACAAGATGCGTTGCGTTGCACACGGCACGTCAAAACAACCACCGTGGGAGTTGTAACTACAACGTCATCGAGCACATTCCATAATGTTAATGAACAATATGTAATGAGCGGTCAGTCACACACTAAGACAGACACTCGAGTGATTAATGATAATTGTCATACATGGAACTTTCTTTTAGACACGGAAGCGTCGCATACGCTGAAAAACACCTTGCGAAATCAGACATGCCCTAATGTCATGGAGCTCGTTCTATACTGTGTTAAATGCTCTCCAGACACACATAATCATATATAGATGCCTGGAATGGTCAAATATCAACGTGAAAGGGTATGTTCTCAAGGACTTGTCCAGCGTCGCCATGCGTAGGGAGAGTAACGAGATGAGATGTTGACAAGGAGTCTCTAGCCAGGTTCTATTTTGGGGTTGATCTTCGTTTGACCCCTTGGCAGCTGGGCTCGGGGAAGGATCCAGGGGTTTACGTCTGAACTAGTCGTCACAATAACAGACTAATTGACCTGCTCATTCAGCAGCCAAACAAGCTCTGTTCACACTGGTGGATTAAACGGATGGACATGCAGACTAAAGTTAATTCTAATGATAACATACATGATGAATTCTGAAAATATGAACCTCTCACATCAAAACTGCATACCTGCCAACCTTTCACAGAAAAAATCTCTCAAGAAATCCCTCAAGGCAAAATCAGGAAAACAGTATATTTTTTACATACTTTTCACACAAAATATTTCAAGTGAAGATGGAAAAAGGGCAGTAATTATACACCTTCACATCTTTTATTTACATGTTTCAATATGTATGACTGAACCAATATCAAATGAAACAAAAAAAGTCTCAATAGACAGGTGGTATTTCTATACAGGTGGTTGCTAAAGCATGTTCAACTGTATTTTTGTATTTTTGTGTTGTCCCAGAACAGTGTTTCTGATTGGAATCAAGATTAACATGCAGATGAAAACCACCTGCACTGAGAAACCCCTCTTCCCATCTTTCTGCTACATGAACCACTGTATCTGACCTACATGTACTGTACATGAATTGTTACATGTGTAGATGTTGAATGAAAGCAACACAATGTCTGATCAATATTCCTAAATCTTTTATTCTCATAATCACACCTAGCAATCAAGGGATCTATTTCAGGATCATTTTTCTGAAGGTCTTTTGAAAGTTACAAAGCTGAGGTCTGGTTGGATTCCCTCTGAATTGATAATGATACATTTCTAAAATATACAGTTTTGTGGGAAATACTAGTCGCACGTTTTAAATTTTAAAATGTGCTGTCTGTCATCATCACCTTCCATCATTATCATCACCATCGACCTCATCACATTCCATCATAATCTCCACCACTACCACCATCATTATTACCATCAACATAATACAAATCATATAATCTCCCTCTCCTCTCTCTCTTTCCCAATCATCACACATTCAAACTCCCTCGTTCACTTATTTAAAACCCACATGAGAATTAAACCACGATCACAGATCTAACTATTATGTTAACAAGCAGGTAGTGACATCCTATTATCAGTCAAATCAAGTACATGTTAACACAATGCTCATTAGATACTCAAATGACCCAAATGGGAGATGGAGGATCATTTAAAAGTGAAAAACAAAGTCTGGAGCAGGTTGACTAAAAAAAAAAACATGTTTTGGAATTTGGATGCATTTTTAAAGCCATCATAAAATTTGCTTTCATTTGGAGTAATGTTATGCAAACAATTAAGATTACTTGTTTCTTATGGGGAATCTGTTCATAATTTAAGAGCAAGTTCATGCTCCATTCTCTTGGTGATGTTTTCCTTTTTACCCCCACTGGGGTAAAAAAGAAGAAGTGAAATAATGTTTTTCTTTAACAGAATTAATATGTTTCCGCCTTTTTTCCATTGTATTCATATTTCAGATTGTCTTACGTCAAAATAAAAATTGATTTCTTCAAGGTGAATATATATATTAGGGAAATGTTTGTTCTTCTGTCTCTCAGTACAGGGTGTACAAAATAATGTATGTACATGAACAAGCAAAGCCACTCTGGGGTTTTCAAAATGTATCTACCGATTCATTCATTAATTTGATTTTGAACTTCATTTCATAACCCTTATCATTTTATTTCTTTTGTGATTTAATCTAATATTGTGTTAAACTTGAAAGGGGCCTCAATAACAACCACAAGTTACTTCTTAGAGGTCTTGAAATATTCTGTTTTATGATTTGCAATAGTACTTGACTTGTTATGATGCCTAATAAATTGACTTGAACCATTTTCTGTGTTGGGATGTATTGCTATATGTTCGGTAATTTGATTCAACTCTATTCAATTTCTTTTTCTAACAAAACATTACCAATCCAATAATAATTTACCAAAATTAAGGAATACATATTGGAAAGAAAGGGGTCCACTAAAAAGCAATGCTTGTACAATTGTGGACCCCTCAAATAATAGTTACATATAATGAGTAATCAAATCAACACATTTGGAACTACAATAAGGAACTAGAAATAGGAAACAATTTGTATCTCTTCCTCTTAATTTCTCTATTGTTTAGAAAAACTCTAACAATAGGTAAACAAATGTTTTTCTTTTTAGGATACTAAAGATGTTGTTTTTATATGTTAGTACTGAAAGGGGAGGGGTGGTGCCATGTGATGTACATGAAAGAATGTCTCAATTCCAAGAATGCATGTTATGTAGCCAGGAAGAGCCAAGCATATTCTGCAGGCCCCATTTTTGATACACTACAAAACAAACAAACAAACAACATTCATACTCCTTGTCAATTTGATGTATATGAATTTTTTTTGTAACTAAAAGAAAGGTGGATGGGTTGAAATAGGACATTTGTTGAATACTTTTAGAAGCAAGCTTTGATATGTAACTTTCTCTAGAGGAAAAAATGGGGCAAATCAAATTTTCACTTACTGTACATGAAAAATTACAAAACTTAGTAAGGGTATGGATAATTCAGTTTTTATCTGTACACATGTATATCATGTTTCGAGCTGAAAGGTTTTTTTAAAGTCATATCTATTCAAAAAGAGTTAACATCATTCTAGCTTCCATATCGTACTATTAAGAAAACTGTTTAAAATCATATTGTCTATTGAAGGAAATTATGCTTGCCTGTATAATTTGATTTCCATAAATGCCCTCTCTACATTATCATAGTAACGTAATTAGCCATATAGTGGGACTATGAAAAGGTTTTTTGGGGCCTGTGGGAATTTAAAGAGAGATGAACATCTCAAGAGAGTGACCTATAGGTGTCCGCTATTCCCTTCAGTGCGAACCAGCCTTTCACAACAATTATCCCACATTTTGTGGTTCGGCTCTATAACTTTTGATTCAGATCCCTCATATATATACGGTAAGACCCCGTTCTCACTCACTTTGAAAGTGGTCTTAGTTAGACCGCTCCAGAGGAACGGGTCTTGAGGAACGGTTTGCGAGCATTCACACTCCGAGCAATTTTTATGGCTCAAACCGCTCCACGAGTCAAAGTGGTCTTGTTGCTATGGCAGCTCAGGTCAGCAGGTCAATTTTTTCGCGCGCGGAATACAAACCGTATGTACCGTACTACATGTTTCGCACGGAACGTCACTAGCTCACTTCCGTTCACATTGCACGTTAGAGCGGTCCAAACCGCTCTTAATAAGACCCATTCCTCAAGACCACCTCCTGAGGTGGTTTTCTGGAGCGGTCCAGAAGTCCACTTCCTGGACCACTTTGACCATTCTCACTCACCTAAGAACTGCTCCTGAGGAACGGGTCTTAGTTAGACCGCTCCAACGAAGGGAATGAGAATGGGGTCTTAGACACAAACGAAAGAGCAAAAATTTCAGCACACACTACATCCATTTTTGTTTCATGACTATATTACATTTGATATATAAAAAGGAAAACAAGTTGTTTAATCCTTCAATTGACAACACATTTAGAGACTAAAAATATATTCTTTTTTTTAACAAGCAATTTTTTAAAAGTTTGTTAACATTCTCGCCTGTGTACATTGTTTTCAGAGACATGTTATTTCTATCATTGCAGTGATAAAAGTTAAATATTATTGTTGTCCATTTGAAGAACAATATGTGATCAATTTAGCCCTAACAATAAATCTTGTCATGAAAGAATTAGAATACCAAGCATCTATTAAAGTTTGGCACTATTATAGTTCTACCACTTGGGCTAATAAAAAAGATGTAAAGACTGTATTTTGGGGGAAAACAAAAACAAAAACAAAAACCATTTGTCCTTTTTAACATTACATTCAGAACAGAGAGAGAAAAGGACAGTGAAAGTAAATATACAAGAAGTAAAGAAAAAGCATTTAATTCAGAAAGCTGTTTCATGTTAAGACAAAAGTATTGATAAGAATAGGAAAAGCGTAACGGGCAGTTTTAAAAAGATTGTATTTGTTTTTGTTTTGTTTTGTTATGTTTGTATAGCATGTTTTTTTGCTTGTTCTTTTTTATTTTGTTTTGCAGTCTTCAGAAGGCTAGAAATGTAGAAAGTTGTATTTTGATGATAAATGTTCACAAAGCTACACGAAATATAAGAGCCAGTTTTATTGGGAAAGTTGTTTCATGTTGATAATTCTATTCATAAGGCAACAATGAGTGCATTAGACAGCTTTTGTTGAGATGTAGTTGTTTGCATTTGCTTCTTTTCTTTTTTGCCTCTTTGGTTTTATTTTATTTTGCATTGAATTTGTTGACAAATGTCATTTGGCTAAAAATGTAGACAAGTTACATTTTGTTGACAAATGTATTCACAAGTCTACAAGAAATATAAGAGACTGTTTTATTCAGAAAGTTGTTTCATGTTGATAAATCTATTCATATGGCAACAATCAATTCATCAGACAGCTTTTATTCAGATGTTGTTTTATTCAGAAAGATGTTCCATGATGATAACTCTATAAGGCAACAATGAATACATCAGACAGCTTTTATTCAGATGCTTTTTTTTGCATTTGTTTTGCTTTGTCTGTTTCTTTGTTTGTTTTGTTTTATTTTCTTTGAATTTGTTGGCAAAGGTGTTCATGTGGTTAGAAATAAAGAGAGTTGCATTTTGTTGATAATGTATTCACAAGTCTACAAGAAATATAAGAGACTGTTTTATTCAGAAAGTTGTTTCATGTCGATCAATCTATTCATGGAGATAGGATTTCCTTGGTGACATTTTGCAGAGCCGCTCACCCAACTCTAAATGAAAAACAGCCTACATGAATGAAATATCAGGCAGCAAATCACAAGTTCAACAAAAACGGCCGTATCCAAAAATAATTGCAAGAATCAAATAATGTGTAATGTTATAAAGAATGACATTTAGAGAGACAAGACTGAAGGAAGGTGGGAGGGAGAGAGAGAGGGGGAGAGGAAGTGAGAAAGGGGAAAGAGATGCAGACACACACTGTATACTTACCGTAAATTGCAACACATTTTAAAAAACTGCTCTTCTAATATAACAATTGAGAGAGAGTGAGAGAGAGAGAGATAATGTGGACACAAAGCTGAAGACTTTGTAAATCAGTATTTAACGCTATACAACTATACTCCTGAGAAAAATATACAGATACATTTTATTGATGAGAAGGCAAAAGAGAGTTAAAGAAAACGAAAGATACAAGAGAAAGGAGAAAGAGAGAGAGAGAGATAGAGAGAGAGAGAGGAAGAGAAATGCAGTCTCATACATTTTCTCTCTCCAGGCAAACTCTGTCTGCTTTTTTATGTAAAATGTAACCCACTAACTCACACACACACACCCGCTCTCACTCACCAACACTCAATACAGAAACACACCTACACATAAAAAACCCTCCAATGCATTTCCCCCACACACTCATCCACACACACACACACAGAGTGCTATCTTGTCTAGAGTCTATGCGGGTACTAGTAGACGACATCGCTCGGAAAGAGAGAGAAAAAAGGCATATATTACATAAATATCTCCTGACAAGCACTCGGGTTCATAGAGAGGACACCGGCCGAGACATCAGGGTGGGATGGATGTGCGGAGGAGAGAGAGAGAGAGAGAGAGCAGGGAGATAGGTGCTTAACGAATGAACGAAGGAATGAACGAAGAAACGTCGGAATGGATCGGCGAGGGTAATGCCGAATTGCTCGATGATGCACCCAGAAAGTGTAAGGTGGTTGGCCTTACGCTCAAATGTACGTGGTCGGCTCAGACCTCTGGTTGGACAGCCTGGTTCAACAGATGGTCATCTCATAACAGTGTGAACATGCTTTGTCCACACATGACAATCTTTGTTCTCAACTCTTTCAATGACGATTAATGCATGTGAGCATGTTCAGACAGGGATTAAGAATATTGTTGTAACTGTGTTTTTCTTTTTCACCTCCCTTTCCATACTAATAATTAATGTGGGTGTGTTCACAAAGAAGTCATTAAATGTGTTATCTGAATGAAATATGAATGTAAGTGTGTAAACATGCTTTGTCCACATATGACAGTCTTTGTTCTCATCTCTTTTAATGTAATTCATGCATGTGAGTATGCTCAGGCAGAAATCAAGAATGAGTTACATCTCTTTAACAATGTAAGACACAATGTAAGGTTTGATGTAAGATTGTCAGCTCAATGTGAACATGGTTTGTCCACACATTCTTTGTTCCCATTCCTTTCAATGTAGATTAATGCATGTGAGCATGTTCAGACAGGGATTACGAATGGGTTACATCTCTTAATGACCTCCCTTTCCATTTTCGTGGTTAATGTGGGTCATTAGGAAGTCATTAATATGTGTAATCTGAATGTAAGATGTTCACTGTAATGTTAGATGTAGGATTGTCAGATTAATAAAGACATGTTTTATCCACACATCCTTTGTTCTCATCCCTTTCAATATAATTTATGCATGTGAGCAAGTTCAGATAGAAGTTAAGAATGAGCTTCAACTGCACGTTTCTTATTCACCCCATTTCCGTCTTTATTACTAATGTGGGAGTGTTCACAACAAAGTGATTAAAAAATGAAATCTGAATGTAAGATATTTTTTGTCCATACAGTTAATTCTTTGTTCTCATCCCTTTCAATGTTAATTAATGCAAGTGAGCATGTTCAGATAGAAGTTAAGCATGAGTTGTAACTGTGCTTTTCTTATTCACCATCCTTTCCATGTTGATAATTAAGGTGGGTGTGTTCACAATGAAGTCATTAAAAGGTGTAATCTGAATGAAGTATGGATATAACAGTGTGAAAATGCTTTTTCCACACATTCTTTGTTCTCATCTCTTTCAATGTAGATTAATGCAAGTGAGCATGTTCAGACAGAAATTAAGAATAAATGTTAAGTGTACGTTTCTTAATCACCCCCTTTCCATATTGATTACTAATGTGCATGTTTTCACAAAGAAGTCATTACAATGTGTAATCTGACTGTAATATGTACACTGTAATGTTAGATGTAAGATTGTCATATTAATGTGAACATGCTTTATCCACACTACACTATCTCAGTTCAGAGCCAGACAGATGTTACCTCTGTGCTAAAGTAAAAATATGTCTGTAAGTTAACACCCTTCTGGCTCCAAACAGACGACTAGTTCTCTAAATTTTAAATCCTCATTCAACAAGTCTATTAATTACTGAAAGCATATTCATTCATGAACTGTAAGAACATGGTAACTTACATGTACGTGTACTTTAAAGGAAAACATTAGAAAGATTATTGCATCAGTGTTAACATGCCTCGTCCAAACCACAGATTCTGAATTAATGTTTGAATAAATGTCAATATAACGTATTACTGCATATACTGTACAGTAGTATCTCTCCTCAAGTAAAAGTGAAAAGATACAACATAAAGGTGAAAGCATGTTCATTCATAAATTGTATTCATGCATCAGTGTTAACATGCCTTGTCCAAACCACAGATTCTGAATTAATGTTTGAATAATTTCAATTTGTACTACATGTACTGCATATCACCTCAAGTAAGGGAGAAAAGATACAACATAATATGACCTTTCCTCAACCCTCATCACCCTATGTTGTTTACAATCACAGAGGTAGCTGAAAACTATCCTCCTCACTCGTAACTTAAGGAAAACGGATGGGGAGGGTGTTGCCCGGGAAAATTGCTCGCTAAGTATTTGGGCCTCCGCTCGCATGATTGGCAGTAATCAACCGGTGCTTCGGCTACCATTACACACGTGCATCAACACAAATAAAAATCTATTGATACGAGAGACCGTCTGAACCTATTAGCTATAAACTCCACATGCACACACACACACTTGCTTGTGCAGTTCAATGGAACTTAAACCCTCTCATCTGAACACAAACTCTGAATTCTTGTGAAAAAATTAGCTAACATGTTGTAAAATACAAATTACAAACATAAACAATCACATAATGTTGTGTTGGTAGAGTAAAATTGGATTGTAGTTTAGACAGATGATGATTAACTCCCTTAATGAACACACTCTTCATTACACATTAGGAAATAAGAGTCATGAGCTGATTCTTGTGTAAACATTCTCTAAGATGTTGATAAATACATATTCCACACATAAACAAACACACACACAATGTTGTTGTGGTCCGGTAAAACTTAATTGTAGTTTAGAATAGATAGATGATGAATAACTCCCTCATATGAACACACTCTTCATTACAAATTAGGAAATAAGAGTCATGAGCTGATGCTTGTGTGAACATTCTCTAAGGTGTTGGTAAATACAAATTCCACACACAACAAACACACAATGTTGTGGTAGAGTAAAACTAAAAACTAAGTTTTATAAACAGATGATGAATAACTCCCTCGTATGAACACACTCTACAGTCTACATCACACATTGGGAAAAAAAAAGTCATGAGCTGACAAACTACTAATCACCATCTCTCAACTCTGCTGGCTGTTGGCACATACATGTATACCAAGAGCAAAGGTAAATTTGATTTTAATTTCAAGTTGTAGTGGCAGCTAAAGGGTTATATAGGGTTGAATATAACAGAAGTTCTGATGACTTAATTTACATGTGTACCAACAGTAAAAGTAGCAATCTTAACCAAATTTACTCTAAGAAAAAGAAAAATGAAATTAAAAATAGTCATTTCATTCAGCCTGTCTTCCTTGTGCACAAGCTCACATTTGAGATGCATTTACAGTCAATTGCTACATGTAATATATTGCATGCATGTAGAAACAAAAGGGTTAAAATTGTTGTTACTGTCAGATGATATCATGAATGTCAACTTAATGCAATGAGATCTGCATCTATGAGTATAAGATGCCGCTACTCCTCATGTGTATTGAACGCTGGCCAGTTTGAAGTTCTCTTTTTTTTTCTAAGGCCCCGGGCATGGCATTATAGATTCATGGGACGATGGGGTCACGGAGAGTTCATATCTACTGCTGATACCGCCTAGCTGACTGAAATTACGCCCCTCTCTCTTTCTCTCTGTCTCTTTGTCTCTCTGTCTCCCTCTTTGTCTCTGTCTACCTCTGCCTGTCTCTCTCTATAATACTCTTCCCTATCCCTCTCTCTATCTCTTTCTCTCTGCCTCTGTCTCTATATCTGCCTCTCTCTATCTCTCTGTGCCTCTGTCTCTCTGTCTCTCTCTCTCTCTCTCTGCCTTTCTCTCACTCTTATGAAAGTAACAATCTTCGGAAGGCTCGCTACTCAACAAGATGAAGTGTGGATAGAATTCTTTGAACTTTAATGCATAAATAAAAGGGTTCAGTCATCAGGGAATTCAGATACACATGAACGTATGTATTCTCAAGTTATCTTATCTCTCTGCCTCTCTCTCACTCTCTCTCTCTCTCTATCTCACTCTCTCTGCCTCTGTCTCTCTCTCTGTGTCTCTATCCACCTCTCTCTCTCTCTGTCTCTCTGTCTGTCTGTCTCTCTCTCTCTCTCTCTCTGCCTGTCTCTCACTCTTGTGACTGTAACAATCTTCGGAGGGCTTGCTCCTCCATATAAAGATGAAGTGTGGATAGAATTCTTTCAACTTTAATGCATAAATAAAAGGGTTCAGCCATCAGGGAACTCAGACTTACAAGTACACATGTGTATGTGTTCTCAATTTATCTTACCGTAATTCTGAATGTAAAACTAAAAATATTTCAATTTTAATGCATTAATAATTGGGTTTAACCAACAAGGAATTTAGAATTACGTTTCATGTGTACAATGTATAAACTATTCTCAAGTTGTTTTAAATCTGAATGTAAAACTAACAAAATTTCAACTTTAATGCATAAATAAAAGGATTTTAGCCAACAGGGATTTGCTTGAATTTAAAAGTAAAATTCTTTCAGTCTATGTACATGTCCTGTAAATAAGTGAGAGAGAATTGTCATGAAGGAATTGTGAGTTGTTCTGTACAAGTACATGTACTGCATACAAGTGGCAATTAACCTTTTTGTGTCTGAATTTTTACATGAACAAATGAAAATTATTCCAAGTCTAATGCATGAATAAGGTTTTTTTTTCCCCAACAGGGAAATCGTAAGTGGTTATTTTTATGTATAAAGTACAGTGAACATGTACAGTATGTGTTCTCAACTTGTTTTTTAAAGTTTTACTGTAAAACTAAAATTCTATAATTTGCTATGCACGAATGAGATGGACCGGGGAGGGAATTATGACTTATTCATAATCTTCAAGTCAAAATGTGCAATGCACACATGTTCTAAACTTTCATTATGTTTTGTAAAAACTAAAAATCTTTGAACTTTAATACATACATGAGGGGGTCCAGACAAAAGGGAATTGTGACTTGTATTTTACAAGTTTACCAGACTATCAGCCTTTTCACACACAGCTAAAATTCTATAAACATGATTAGTTTAAAGGGCTTTAAACTAATCAGCTGTACATACGACATCATTCACACACAGAAATTTCGGTACGATCGTTAATCATTTCGTGATTAACTACTGCTCTTAAAATGCGCAGTAGTGCTATTGCACATTGAAGGTCATGTCATATCAAACAAAGCGCACGCTCCATCCAGTTTGAACACATTTAAACATGAATAACCTTTCACACACAAAATGTCAAGCTCTCTAGATACAAACTTCGTATCTGCAGCCTGCTTTGAGGGGCGTATGAATCGCGACTTTGTATCTATTCGAACATCGTATAAACGATGTTCACACAGGGAAAATTTTCTTTAAACACGTTTAAAACTGTTGAATTTTAGCTGTGTGTGCAAAGGCAGTATGTCCTCTCATGTTCTCTCACTTCTGAATGTAAAACTAAATTCTTTCAATTTTTATTTATTAAAATGAGGGGGTTTTCACAAAAAGAAAATTGCATTAAAAAATTCAGTTGTTAAAGGAAACCGAACCCCAAGTAATAACTTTACTTATTCCGAGAGATTTATTATATTATTGCCCATACATCTACAAGATTCCCCAATAAATTTTATGAGAGAGGAATAAAGCAAAAATAAAGTACAGTTTCTCAACACGACATGGGCATCGCCATTTTCTTGATAATGTGACGTACTATGCGAAGTCGTTTATCAAGTAATGTATTCAAATTTATGGATGCTTCTTTCCCAGACGTGTGTGGTGATGAAGCATTTCATTCACCTGCTAGTATCCTTTGTACTATACTTGCCAGAATGCAAATTGCATAAATAGGTTAGTTCTATTCTGGGGTGAAGGTTTCTCATAAACGAAATAGATTTGTCAACTGCTATAGTGTAGTATTTATAAATGAATTTTGTTACAATTGTACCCCAATTATTTGTTTTTCACCTATTATAATTTCTATCATCTCAGTTATTATTTTTTTTAATTGAAAAGTAAAGGTTTCTTTATTGATTTAAAAATCCTTTCCAACTAAAACTTGGTGCATGATACATGTACAACTTCAACAGGTACGTCACATTTTCAAGAAAATGGCTGCGCCCATATCATGCTGAAAGGCATCACATCATGCCAGGAATATCTTCATTTATATATATCGTGTACATTTTCGTAAGGAATATTGTACATCAAAGGGCAGGAATACATCTCATTTTTCAGAATACCTACACTTATTCTTTGGGTTTAGGTTTCCTTTAACTGTAGCTTTGAAAGGTATTCTGGGCCCCATTTCACAAAACTTGTCATCAGTGACAAATTACAGTTTTTGTTAAAAGCTAGTGAAATCCTTGCTTCTGATTGGTTATCAGCACATTTGTTACTAATTTTTGTCATTCGTCATTGAAAAAAGTCTTTGTGAAATGGGTCCCTGGTAATTTATTACATTTTAACAGAAATTTCTGTCAATGTTAATCATAATTAAATGAAGGGTTATTACCATCAGATTAAAATTGTTATTTACATGTAATAGCATGCCCACTATGTATTGTTCTCAAATGGTCTCAATTGTAGATTTAAACTGATATTCGTTCAATCGTCATTAGTTAATCGTCATAAGGGTATAAGGGAATTGAAAGGCTTCTTTTTCATGTACAATAATGGATGTGCTTTTTTTGTTCCTGGATTTTTAAATTTTTGACCTCATCAATAAATTATATCCTTTCAATGTTTTCGAAAAATATTTGTTTACACACTTTGTTTGCTTGTTGTTGTTTCTATTCTTACCTTGTCCCATATTTTGTTCTAAACGATTGTAAGACTTATTAGCTTTCATATTTTCTTATCTCAACCTCGCTGGGGATAAGCCCTTTTAATTAGGCCTTCGCTAGTCCCTCAACATCATACTCAATTGTCATGTTATGTATACTTTTCTGCATGTTTTTATTCCAACGTAATATTTGTTTTCTGCATTCTTTTACAGTTACTGTTTTTATGATTTTTGTGGAAATAAATGAATTGAATTGAATTAAATATGCTATAAATGACAATTCCAAAAAGGAACACCAGACCACAGGGTCTGTCAGCTCAAGATTGCTGTTTAACCAGGGGGGTGTTTCACAAAGATCCTAAGTTAAACTTATCTCTAAGTGGGACTTAACAGTTATGGAAAGCCGTTAGCATCTTTGAAAATATTTTGTAAAAGTTATTTTAAAAGGCATAAATGTTGGTTCAAATCATTCATATTTTCTATTATCATAGGATATTTCATGTTCTTGATGTGGAATTTATGAAAAGTCTAAAATACTTGAATTTTTGCTTTTGACCATATTTCATTTCAAGTCTACAAATGGCTCTCCATAACTTTTAAGTCAAACTTAGAGATAAGTTCAACTTAGGATCTTTGTGAAACACCCCCCAGACACTTTAATTCTAGATTCATAGGCTTGAATTCTTTCCCCAATAAAATCAACTTCAAATTAAACTGGAAGTAATTCTGCCAAAAGAGAATCATTTGTTATGATTCATTACCGTATTTCTCTGATGCTTTGATTTTGACATGACTACAATGAAGTGAATGAACAATGTTTGTGGTGACCTTTGTAATGAAACTATACATGTACATGACACAAGAGGACTGTTTGTTTTTTATAAGCAGATTGATTTCATGCTGTTTGACAAAATAAATGAATTGTTGCCATGTACATGTACAGTAGGCCTACACAGATGCTTCCATTAACTTTTAAGAAAAAAACTCTTTTTAAAGGAAATAAATTAATTCCTGTTAAATTGGTACTTGCAGTGTCCTTTTATATTTTCTTGTAAGTTTTTGTATTCTATTTAAATTAAAATGTAACACAAAGTTTTAACAAGTTGTAAATATCCAGATTTCATTCAGATTTTCTCTAATACTCAACCATTTAATTCATGGCAAGAAATTTGAACTATTGCAATTTAGCAGGTCCACCAAAAGCTCCCATACTAGTGTTTTCACACTGAGTCAAATGAAACATCATATCCTTTCTATTTCCACGAAGTGACGATAGTGAGGAAAATCTGCACACAAATTGTATTCGATTTGCATTCACTACCGTCACTTCGTGAAAGGGACGATATATGTAAATTGGACACACTTTGTCAAGTTGTCACATTGTTAGTAACTTGTATTTCATATACACACTAGACAAGAGGACAAACTGACCAGCAGTTTCTCAAATTTATCTTGATAGTTAGAATGCCAATCCAAGTATCTCTCTAAATAAAACTGAGTGGTGATGACATTTAAAGATGAGGACAGTGCGTTCACTACACGGCAAAGTGAGAACGGCCCAAGGTACAAACGTATACAGGCTATATAGTGGGAATGGACAGTGGTACATGGAAAAACGTGATGTAAAACGAAGTAGTGAGAACAGTCCCTGAATTGAATTATTGAACTGGTTCATCTGATTGGTAATGTAACTTTTTTCTTCACCATTAGTAGAAAAAATATCAATTTTATTCCCTATCTTCTTCTTTTTTCAACTCTGTATTTACACAATGTACACAATATCTATATTGTAAATGATTTGTTTTGTTTTGTTTTGTTTTGTTTAATTTCACTCTACTTGAATGATGTACATGTTTATTCTTCTCTAACGAGTGAAAGAAATAAATTCTGAGATTTTAAGATCAAAATATACATGTACTGTAAGAGCTGTTGTAGAAAGCATAACTTTACATGTACTAGGGGGGGGGGGTGTTTAACAAAGATCCTAAGTTGAACTTATCTCAAAGTTGAACTTATCTCAAAGTTGAACTTATCTCAAAATTGAACTTATCTCAAAGTTGGACTTAAAAATTATGGAAAGCGTTATTTAAAAAAGTCTTAAAATACTTGATTTTTTGCTTTTGAATATATTTTATTTTAGGGCTACAAATGGCTCTCCATAATATTTAAGTCCAACTTTGAGATAAGTTCAACTTAGGATCTTCGTGTGGAAACAGGGTGAACATATAGGAGCTGCAGTGCTAACGTTCCAGGGTGGTAGTCGTGGCGTGATTTTATTCAAGAAGCAGAGAGTCATGCAAGGTTCATTCTATTTTTAAGCCAGCCCTGGTTGCGTACGAGCTTCAGCATCCAGCGCTATCTGCCTGAATCTGCCGCATGCATTCACTGCTTCATAGCAGGTGGTTCGGTGTATTGTACACATGCTCTGTGTAGGCTATGTCGGCAAAGCACGAAGAGAGGGATAATAATGTGGCCGTGTATTGTTTTGCTCAGTAATTTGGGGGTCTCCATAGTGGAGTACTTCATTCATCTGGGTGGAATGCTCTTCCAATGAATATTCATAATGTCGAAACCTTTGAAGTGTTGAATATTCATAAACATCCAAGACTATGAAGTGTGGAATATTCATAAACATCCAAAACCATTGAGTGTTTAATATTCATTAACATCCAATATTATTGAAACATTGATAGTTCTTCTGCTGAATACTCCAATATATTCAATCATTGCTGTTGAAAATGCATAAACATCCAAAACATTAAGTGTTGAATATTCATAAACAACCAAAATCAATGAATCATTGAAGGTTCTTCAGCTAAATTCTACATTATCCAATAACATTCAATCATTGCTGTTGAATATTCATAATATCCATAACCATGAAATCATAAGACTTGAATATTCATAGATATCCAGAATTATTGAATAATTATTGTCTTTATTATTCATAAACCTTTAAACTCACTAAAATCATTTAAAGTTCTTCCATTAATAAATAACACCATCTGAAAACATTTATAATCTATTATTGAATATTCATACATTGTGTTTTCAATATTTGCAAACAGTATTCACGAAGTTCTAAAGCATTCTATTTCAAAGGCCAATAAACATCATTCATCAGATTCTCAATTATTTAATTCTAATTAATGGTGTCTACAAATTAAACTTGTATCAATCAACTTCAAATAAATTGAGTACATATTCTTCCGTCTATTTTGTTGTTGTTGAAAAATTATAATGATAATAATCATGAAGATGATCATGCTGATAACAATAATAATAATACTAATGTATTCATACATGTATATAGAGAAGTTTCAATTCATGTAAAAAGCTATCTACCGGGTATCATAAATACAGATTAAATTCCTCAATATAGAACACTTTGCTTGTTTTAATGCTATGAAAATGAAAGTGAAATTAGAACTTGAGTGCAGTGCATTGATTCTATTTTGGTGGGAAAACGTGGGCGAATTAATGCTAAAACAATTGCTATTAATAAACATGTGATCCCCTTTATGCAGGCAACCACATCTAAATTAGGAACACCAGGTCGGTTTAATGATGTCAAGGGGAATATTGAACAGGGAAACACAAGTACATGGTCATGTTAAACAGTTTCACATTGCATGTAGTTCTGCCCTAGATTTAGGAATGGGGAAAAAAGAAATAAGGAAAAGAACCAATGTTCATTATAGTGAAGAGGTACATGTACATATACAAGTATAAAATAAACCCATTATTGTAAATGTTCAGCATTCGGCCATTAATGTATTTTAAAATCAATGTTTAAAGCACCACTGCATTAGTTTGGCCGGGGGGGGGGGGGGATGTGTTAGACCTCCCTGCATGGTCACTGACAGGTTATTATCTCACCAAATCAGCTCTCAATTAACATAACAAAAAGGGGATCATGGGGGACCAATGGTCACCGATTAGGAAATGTTTGATATATAGAGGGCGCAAGTAGCTATAAGTAGTGCAGTTGGGCTTTAACATCACTTTATATCAAAGTTAACTGACTTAGGTCAATAACAGCCGTATCAATTAAAGCGCTTCAAGAAGGTGCAAAAAATGTAATGGCATAAAAATATTGCTCTTTGATTAGGAAAAAAAAAGAAAACATTAGTACATTTTGAATACTTGAATACTAATGTACTGATGTATGGGTTTGAAAGTTAAGCTAGTGTTAAGCTAGTGATAAATAATCAAGTTATTTTTTCTTATTTTGTGATACATTTCGTGGGGAAAAGAGTTTATTTTTGTGGCTGAACACCGCGCTCTATTATAGGCTAAGGTACATTATGACCTCTGACATTTACAATGCATAAGCATGTTCAGACTTGTCTGGATGAAAGTTATTCATGACACGTACGGAACTGTATTTGTTACAATCTCCAATTCTATTTGCATCTTGAAAAAAAGAAAATGTACATGTAGCAGTACACCAAGGAAAATAAAAAAAAAACATAATACATTGTTGCCCATAAAGATTTGTCTTACCTCTTTTAATAAAATGATTGACAATATGATTTATTTTTGAAAGATAGCGTAGACAGTAGAGTTTAGATCTCTTCAGAAGTTTATTGATCAAGCTTGAGTCATAGAGATTAAACAACAAAGTTTAATATGAGAAGATCTAAACTTAATCCAGAATAAAAAAGAAATGAAGAAAGAAAGGGGCTACGGGATAGGGCATGGAGGGGTGGTGCACTATTCTACACTAATCTTTTAGGGTAAAAACTGCTCTGATCTCCTACACGTTCAATGCAGAAAATGCCCCTCGTCATATTCTGGAAACTACTACAAATTTATTTTAATGTTTCTGAACAAAATGTTTATTAAAAGCATTGAACTGCATTATCAGTCAATCCATCCATTGACCAATCAATTAGTGAATCTATCCTCAATCTATTCATCCATCCATTCATTCATTTGCAAAGCTTCTGCTGAACTTTGGAACAAATTACCTTTAAATGTCAACAACTGTCAAGCTGTTTATTCAAAACTTGTCTTCAGACACATTTATTCAAAATTGCTTTTGATGATTGATTTACTCTATATATTTCATATGTATTGTAATTTGTAGGTTTATTTTCCTTTTTTTTGTTTTGTTTAATACACTGTTTGTATTTGTTTTACAGGTATATCATTGTATTTTTTTTGTTATAGCGCATAAATTTATTATGGGCTTTCCCAACTCAAGCTATGCTTTCCGGGTTTTCGCCTCCTTCCGTATCTGAATTATTTACTGTATACTCTATGTTGAAATAATTGTTACATATATCATGTATATATACATTGTGTTTCATATTGTACTGTTGAGAAGGAAATAAATGTTAATAAATACAAAAATACCCAAAAATAGAGACTTCGGTGGTAAGCGCTTTATGAGCACCGTTTTTGTTATTATTATTATTCATCAATGAATCCATCCATTTATTCATTCATCTACAAGGATTCATCTAAGACATCTATCCATCAATTAATTTATTAATCTTTCCATCCATCAATCCTTCCTTCCTCTATCTATCTATCTAGATTCATCGATTAATCCATCCTCAATCTACTCTTCCATCCTCAATCTATTCTTCCTCAATCTATCCAGACTATCCTAGAACTATTCAACAATCCATCCATCCATCGACCCATCCTTTCTCAATCTATCCATCCATCCATCCATCCTTCCTCATGTACCCATCCATACATCCTTTCTCAATCTATCCATCCATCCATCCATCCTTCCTCATGTATCCATCCATACATCCTTTCTCAATCTATCCATCCATCCATCCATCCTTCCTCATGTATCCATCCATACATCCTTTCTCAATCTATCCATCCATCCATCCATCCTTCCTCATGTATCCATCCATACATCCTTTCTCAATCTATCCATCCATCCATCCATCCTTCCTCATGTATCCATCCATACATCCTTTCTCAATCTATCCATCCATCCATCCATCCTTCCTCATGTATCCATCCATACATCCTTTCTCAATCTATCCATCCATCCATCCATCCTTCCTCATGTATCCATCGACCCATCCTTCCTCAATCTATCCATCCATCCATCCATCCTTCCTCATGTATCCATCCATACATCCTTTCTCAATCTATCCATCCATCCATCCATCCTTCCTCATGTATCCATCCATACATCCTTTCTCAATCTATCCATCCATCCATCCATCCTTCCTCATGTATCCATCCATACATCCTTTCTCAATCTATCCATCCATCCATCCATCCTTCCTCATGTACCCATCCATACATCCTTTCTCAATCTATCTATCTATTCATCCTCAATATATCCATCCATCCACCAATCCATCCTTTCTCAATCTATCTATCTATCCATCCATTCATTCATTCAATTGACCATCCATTCATTAATTCAATCATTTTATTTAATCTATCATTTTCTCCTTCTGTATGATTTCTATGTTTTTCCTTAGTCTATACTCTATACCCAAATCAATAATCCTCTTAGCTCTTCCGTTATGTATTTCTATGTTTTTCCTTTGAATTATCCTCTTCTCTTTCCTTAAGTATTTCCTTGTTTCCTTTTCCACTATCCTTGTTTTCACTTTTCTATCATCTTTCCTTCCCTGGGTGTACGTGCTTGCACATGTACTACTAGTATAGTGCGCTGACGACTTAGACTCTTTCACCAGAGCACTTCAAGAATTATTTTCGCGAAAATGGCTAAACAGTTGTGTAAAAAAAATATGCGCTCCCGGGACGATGGAGCTTCGATTGACTGACCATCTTGACCACTTTCAGAGAATGCATGCATGGTAATAAACACCAGTTTGCAGGCGCCACAGGCAACAACTTCAGGCCATGCCAGATCTCCATATAAAAACATTGAACAACACAATTTTCTTAGTGATGTAAATATATGGTGTTTTTAAACATCAACTTGCTCATATATTTTGTTTTTCACTGTATTTTCTTGTATTTGTTATTTTGCCAAAATAACAACAACAAAAAAATGATAAAAAGAAAGTGTGAAATGAGTCGGGGAAATGAGACTACAGTATGCACAACTCTCTACGCAACCTGATATCTGGGACCCATATATATAAAGCATTTTTACAATGACCAAAATCAGGAACGAATCTGCTGATAACCAATAAGAAGCAAGGATTTCACTAGCTTGTATAATTAACAAAAACTGTCATTTGTCACTGATAGACAAGTTTTGTGAAATGAGGCCCTGGAAGAAAATGACCATTTCTGCCTCAAGGTAAGACTAGTATATAGTTAATAATTCATATTAAGAGAGATGTTGTCCACAATTGAATAATTGAACACTTGAACCAAGAACCTATTTTAAGGTGACAATTGACAATGGGTTTCATATATTTCCTTGATGCTGTAGCTGCATGGGTTTAAAGGCATCGTTTAACAACATAATCTGAGATGCACGGCCCTACGTATTATCAGTGTCTGTGGTATGCGCTTTAAAATGATCAAGAAGTGCCTTAAAAAAGAAAAAAACCTTTGAGTGACCGATTCTACCATACTCGTTTTCCCCAATAGACTGTAGTGTTATGAAAACCGCTTGGCAAACGGTTTTCAAAATTTGTCAATCCAATCATAAATATCTTGATAATCTGACAGGCTCTGGGCTTGTAAAATTCACGGGGTTCCTGACTGACCTAAAGGTTTATAATTATGATTGCAGCATGAGCTAAATCCAGGATTTGTTAAAGAATCTGAGACAAAGTTACCCAATCCCTTTAAAGGCAAACATTACCATTACTGAAAAACAGGAAACTTGTGTGTGCAGGGAAAATTTGAAAATTACAACGGATTCTGCTTCACAAGTATCATGCTCCCAAATTAATAGGCCATTTTCATAATGTACATGTAATCAAATCACGGTAATGCACAAATCGTTGTTAAGTGCCATCACGTAGAAAAATATCTAATTCACCTGTTACACATAATTGTACATTGTTGCTAGGTAGGACAAGCCATGATGTTTGTTCTGCCTAGCAACAATGCATTCTGACTACTGTACCGGGTAATACAATTATTTGTTAACAAGTGAATGAAATAATTTGTACCATGGCTCTTAAAGGTAAAGACCAGTATTGGAAACGCCCCAATTTCAAAAAATGAAATGGAAGCTCTCGTTACCAATCATGTGAAAGAATATGTTTTGACTAATACATGATGATACAAAATTACCAATCATGTGAAAGAATATGTTTTGACTAATACATGATGATACAAAATTTGCCGGGATACCGCCTACTAGTTCATATATTTGGTAAATTTGTTTCTCTCATGGACTGTGAGAGATATAGGGTAGTCCCATATACATCTTTCTGTGTATAGTGCTTGTAAATTTACGAAGAATGGGCCAAATTTCTTATCATTTTGATGATTCCAGAACCTTGCAGATGCTAGATGCTAGATGATCAACCTTTTCTGATCGATTCCACAACGTTTCTTTCACAATGCAATCGCATGACCATAACTGGTCTTTTACCTTTAACATAGATTTATGAATTAATTTTGATAACATTACACAAATGGTCTATTGGATCACAATAGACACAACACAATATTTTTGTAGTTCGTAAAAGTTTCTTAGTTCCTTAAAAACAACTTGTAGATATCAATTCCTGTTGCAGGGTGGGCATGTACACTACTCATCCAAAAACGGTATGAGCAAACTTTACCAGCAGTGCAAGTGGTAGTCCCCCCCCCAAAAAAAAAAAATTGATGATTTTTCAAAATGGTCTTTTGGGTGTCCATGCATCCTTCGTGAAGTAGGCGACTTGGCAAACACTGAGCCAACGGTATTACGCTCCCGTACGGAGGTACTCATAAAGGGACACTACTACGCACCGGAGCGTAATACCTGTTGGCTCAGTGTGCTGCCCTCTATATACCCCTGCAGGAGCTACTTTAAATTGGCTTCATGTTCATGAATGATACAATGATATATGATATGATACAATAAAATGATCAAAAATAAATAACAAATTTAAAAAATATGAAGATGAAAGGGTTGATCGCACCTCACTTACCTCTGCTATTTTGAGGAAACGCCCTCTCCTGTTCTGTTTGACATCGAGGTAGTACCTCTTGCTCTGAATGTGCAGGGTTTTGGTGGCCAATTCCTGCACCCCAGCTGTAACAAGAATGAACAAAAAATAATGGCAACTGTTAAGTTTAACTTCTTTTCATTGTTTTCATTTTTATTTTTTTATTTCCAACAAAATACAATACATAATAACGAATACAATGTAAAATGTATACAAAACATAGTTACATTTGTAATAAACAAATCTTAATAATAATTAATACATTTTAGGAAGACAAAAAATGAATTTTAACATTTACATGTAACTGCATTTATATTTTGAGGAAATGGAGAGGTCCACTGAAAAGCAAAGCTTGTAAATTGTGGACCCCTCAGATAATAATGAGTGTGCACAAAATATGGAATACATAATCAATCAAAGAAGAATAGTGGCCAATAGAGAACATTTATTAAAACATGTAAGTCATAGACTTTGCAAGTCGTAGAAGTCAAATTGTTTCAGATGAGTTCAAAATGGCATCAGGATTTGGGAAGAAAGACAGAGTATTTGTTTTGAAAAGATTTAAGAAAAGAAAGTTTAAAAAAAAAAAATTGAAAACAAAAATTAAGATAATGATATCCTGGCTCCATATTTTAAACAATTCATGACATTTGTTATTGTACAACTGTAGGTATGTGAAATCAGTCGAAATGGCATCAGGAGTTGGGAAGATGAAATACTTTTAAAAAAGAAATAGAGAGAGAGAGAGAGAGAGAGAGAGAGAGAAAGAGAGAGAGAGAAAGAGAGAGAGAGAGAGAGAGAGAGGGGGGGGGGGGGGGGGGGGGGGTAAGAGCATAATTATCCCACTCTATTTTTTGAACAACTCATGAAATACCATTGCTTATTGTTGGTGATGCTATCCAAAAGCATGTCAACAGCATTATCCACGATTGAATAAACTATAAGAAGTCCAGTGATTTATAAAGTATCAGAGTATACTTGTGAATAATTCAATGCTAGAGGTGGTCAGTGGAACCAACGAGTTAACTCCTTTAATAATTGGTGGAACCAATGATAATAATGATGACTTGATGACAATCATGATTATAATGAATTACATTTCTTTACATCACTTACTGTACATGTACATGTACATCATATTCCATTGCATTTTCTATGGAGTAGCCCCTCTTCATTGCAAACAATGCAACATGGACATGTACAATGTTCGGCAAGTCTAAACAAGAGAATAGGCTTGTACCATATGTTGTAATCAACTGAGAAACAAAAATTGGCCAAACTCTGTGTATAAATGGCTCTGGTCCAGTCATGAAGAGGGCCTAGCCAACTCATAGGGCAATGCATTGTGGGGTCCACTGATAGCTCGGCATAGGAATATGGGTTTGTTGACAATCTACTTGACCTCAAATAACCTTGCCACTACCTCCTAATAGACGCAGCCTGAATGGCATGATTTAGAGCCCAGTAGACATGGGCAGTGAAGCATGGCGATTACACAACACCTGAATGGCCCATTATCCATAGGGCTATACAGTATATGTACTTTATATGTACATGTGTATCTATGCAGTCTACGTGCTAGTTCTACTTTACCTCAAATAATACCTCATAATGGACACAACCCCAATGACCCCCCCCCCCCCCCCCTAAAAAAAAAAAAAAAAAAAAAAAAAAAAAAAAAAAAAATGCTGATAATAATACTAATACAACAAAGCACAGCAAAAACTCTCCTATCTCTTCAAAGTCATATTAAATACATGCACACGCATGAAAAGAAATGTGCATGATTTCAACATTTTCCTGTAAATATGTCTTTAAGGACACAATCTGTATCACAACATATGAATTTTCCAAGAAGTTTGGACAATGGCCTATAATTGGGCAGAAAATAATGCAATACTCTTAGAAGCTTCCAGTTATTCTAGTACCTGAAATCTGAATGAGTAAAGTTTGATGCAAATTCTAAAATTAAATGTTTCACCACACAATCAACAAAGAGATCCATCACAAGTCACAAAAAGATTGTGCGCACTCCTCCTAAAAAGTTATTTCGAATGCAAAATTGATAATCTCGTCAATACAAGTTTTAACCAAACGGCAATATAAATAATGAATGAAGGAATGCTATATTAAAGGCTGTCTATTGTTAATATATCCGTTTTTAAAAGCTTTTAATTATTGAGCCATGAATGGAGAGAGGGGTAACGTACGAACGAGCGTCTATTACAGTCGGCTCACCCAAGATAAAGGGTATGTTGTGAAAGAGAGAGAAAGGGGAATTATTCATGTTCTTCTCGATCACTGAGAGCATTGTGCAAAGTCTGCTCTCTCTCCATCTAAATACAATCCCCTATGTGTGCGGCAGAGAGAGGTTGAACTCTAGATGAACCACGCACCATGCCTGCCATCTTGGAGATAAATGATGCACTGAACTCTCTCTTACCCTCCTTCCCCTCGAGCTACATCGCCGTCTCTCTCCTCATCTCTTGTTCTCATCTCTTTATATCTCCTCTTCTCTATCTCTCTCCCTACATGTACATGTATATGTTTCTCTCTCTCCCTCTTTCTCTCTCCCCTCTCTTTCTTCTCTCTTTTCTCTTGCTACTTCGTCTTCCTTCTCTCTCTTCGTTTTATTTCTGACATCTCTCCTCCTCCCCTCTATCTCACTCTTTTCTCTCTGCATGCTTGCTCTCTCTCTCTCTCTCTCTCCCTCTTTCTTTTTTTTTCTTCCAATGCTCTCTTCTTTTTCTCTTTCGTTCTGCTTCCTCTCTCTCTCTCCCTCTCATCCTCACTCCTTTCTCACATTCTTGTTGGGTACTTCTTTAGATCTCACCCTCCTCTTCAAGACTTTTACGTCCTACTAACCCCCTTCTCTCTTCCCCATTCCGTCCTCTTTTCCATTATTTCTGACTTTCTCTCTCTTTACTCGTTCCTTCACTCGCCCCATCCTTTCTTTGAATGTCAAGTTGTCTACTCATCTCTCTATTTCTCTCTTTTCATTCTTGAATTCTTGCTGCTCTCCCATTCACCATTCACATCTTCAATTTTCCATGTCCCCTACCCCCCCCCCCCCTCCCCCCCCCCTCCCCCCCCCCCCCCTCTCTCTCTCTCTCTCTCTCTGTAACATTCAGTCAGCTTGAATTTCACTGTATTGTCTGGTTTCTGGCGTCTTTTCTTCACCGCCCTGCATCATGTTCTGGAGTTGTACGTCATGACGTGGAGGAACGCTTTCCCTTCCCAAGTCAAGCCTTTATGGGGATTACAATGTAAACTGGGTTTGACTCTGTCAGCGAGCATTGACTTTAAAGGTTATCAGCGATGCTGAGAGACGCGACCGTTCAAATATATACAGTCTATACAGTTAACAACTAAATTAATCATACTCTTACCAAGTTGGTTAATGTGTTAAGTACCAGAAAAATTGATTTATTCCGATTTATGTTTCTTGAGAATGTGATATATCAAAGCTTACGTCTAAAAGTATTTCAACAAGCATTTGTAGACTAAGATTTAGAAATGAATGTTTCTTAAATAGAATCATAGAATACCTTACTATTTGGAGGCTTGTCTCCATTCCAATTAACATCACTGAGCAATAAATAAGGGCACACATGTACATGTAGCTATTCCTAGAGTAGGTTTTACTTTAATGGTTAATGTAGAATTTGTCAACATCAAGAAAATTAAAATAAAGACAAATTCTAATTCTCTATTTAAAAGCCCTATTTCTCCATTCAAGCTAAAAGTTTGTTGACATAACTCAAATCTACAGGTTCTAGTTAGCCAACTGCAGGCTACAAATAAAAGAACAAATATTCATGAAGACATATAATGTACTTATCAAAAATACTGTACAGTCATGAACCCCCTCCCCCTACTTTCTATACAAAGCAGTCACTTCAAGATGGTACCTAGTGCCATACACGGTGTAGATCTGAAAATGATATTAACAGGTTTTTCAAAAGCAATTGTTGCCTTTCAAAAATTAATTGAAAATTCTGGAGCACAATAGTCTGAAAAAAATTGACTAAAGCAAAATCCAAAAAGATCTCTCTCTTCTCTCTCTCTCTCTTTCTCTCTGTCTGTCTCTATTTGTCTGTTTCTATTTCTCTGTCTCTCTCTCTCTGTCTCTCTCCTTTTCCCTCTCTCTCTGTCTGTCTGTCTCTCTGTCTGTCTCTATTTCTTCTTCTTCTCCTCCTCTTTCCCCTCCTTCTCATCATTCCCTCTCCCTCTCTCTCTCTCTCTCTCTTTTAATAACTAGCATTAAAACAAAATGGAACAAAGCACATTCTCTCTGATTCAGTGATTCACAAGTAACATATCGGCCAATGCACCAGATTCTCTTCGTTCGCTACTCCTACATGTATCACCACCATCACAAAGACCATGTCAATCTGTTAATAGTCAACATGATGTCAGTTAAAGAAAGGTAAAATCATTGTCAGTATTTAAGCAAAATAAAAAAAATCTTTCTCTCTATTTTTCCTCTCTTCCCTCTGCCTCTCTCTCTCTTTCAATACTGTAACTAGAATTAAAACAGAATGAAACAAAGCACATCAAGTCAACTCTGATCCATGCACAAGTAATATATCGGCCAATGCGCCAGATTCTCTTCATTCGCTACTCCTCACAAAGACCATGTCAATCGTTTAATAGTCAACATGATGTCAGTTAAAGAAAGGTAAAATCATTGTCAGTATTTAAGCAAAATCAAAAAAATCTTTCTCTCTATTTTTCCTCTCCTCCCTCTTCCCTCTCCCTCTCTCTCTCGTTCAATAACTAGCATTAAAACAGAATGTAACAAGGCACATTCTCTCTGAGTCTGATTCACTCCCATTCCCTATCACCACCGTCACAAAGACCATGTCAATCTTAGTCAACATGATGTCATCACGCTTTCTTGGAAGGGCAAACCTCAGAGAAAACAAAAGGCGCCATTCGGCTGCTTCCATAAATGGCCAAATAATTACAGGTTAGGTTTGAAAAGAGGCTTTATAGCATTTAATTGAACTGCATTGAAAAATGAGTAAACCAGCCAATTAAATAGTTCGAAGAAATTCTTAATGCAATTAGAAAACAAATATTACCTTCGTTATTACCTGTATGTAGAAATGTATAGGGGTGGTTTTAGAATTGTTTACAAAAGGGCAAGAGGATCGTACTGCATGAATATAATTTGAGTAATTATCTTGTAAGGATCGTCAATGTTAGGGTCATTATCCTTTGATAATTGATTACCGTTACCATTTCCTTTCACGTCTGTATCTTTCCTATTCCACTTTTGTATAAGATTATCATACTGTATTTCAACTTCTGCACAAGCTACGCCTTGAGCATTTGATTGTCAAGTGGATATGGCGCCATACAAATCTTATGTATTATTATTATTATTATGATTACCGGTAAATATAATGTTAAAAAACATTTCTAGACTATTTGACAGGGAGACTTGGCTTGTGATGTACCAGTATGCAGTAACACCTCTACCTAATTAGTAGAGAAAATGGAACAAAGTACACTGAAAATACTGATAATGATTCTACTTTTCTCTTTTTTTTTTTTATATCCATTTTTTATATGGGGAAACATTCCCTAGTCCACATCGACACTCAAACAACATGTAATTGAAAGTACAACCCCCCCCCCCCTTATTTTTAGTGTATATCACACAGAGCAATACAAATTGAAATGTACATTTATCTTCAGTTCAAAGAATAATAATTATGTACTCAAATTTTTTGAAAAGTAAATAATTGCAAAAGGAGGTTAAGGGGAGTGGGGGGAGGGGGTCTAAACCACAAAAATATAGGCTAGATCTAGTTTATCTAAGTTCTGGTCTACCACTAAATACCACCAATCAATTACAGCTCTATTTTTCTGGGAATTGGACCACCGCAATCTAGGCAAATTCATTCATTCAACTCTGTGACTACCAGTACAACTGATTGCTTTTCTTTTAGAGTATATGTATAGTAATAACAATCAGTTCTTACATAGCTTATAACACATTATGATATAAAGTCACTATGCACTTCCAAAGAGCTTTGGTAATGATTAACCTTACCTCAAGCAGCTGTTATCAGTGCACAGTGCATTTCAAGGAATAATCCTACTAGGTATGTACCCATTTACCTCACCTGGGTAGGGTGTGGCAAATATGGTACCAACGTCTTGCCATAGGATGTTAGTGTTGGGATTCAAACCCTGTACCTTGTAGTTCGCATTCCAGTGACTTATCCACTAGACCACAACACCTCTACAGGTTCAAATTAAAGAGATGATCATCACAAAATGTAATAATTACCTTTTGAAGACAACAAATATACAAATCATAGGATTCTGGTGTTTGATTTAAATTGTATTGTAAGCAGCTTAAAACTAATAGCAGGGATTCAGTGCACATGGGCTCACAAATATTTACTCTAGACCCCCACCCCTCCCGAAAAAAAACACAACACAATAACATTTAATAAGGGCTTCATGGGCCGTGCACAATAAACAAAGACAAACAAATCATACCCCTTTTACAAAAAAGCAATGTATTTTACTGCAATTATTTTGTTTCTAATGATCAAAATATCTCCATGCAATCACTTTAATTATAACGGCATACATGCAGCTATCAGGAGGAAGTGGAGGGGAAGAAATATAAGTGGCCAAAACAAAAATTATAGGGGTAGGACCCTTTGAAACACCCTCCTCCTAATTAGCAATCAGAGAGATATCCCCCCCCCCCCCCCCTCCCCTCCAACATGTCAGTGCCTTCCTCAATGGCTGAACCAGGCCACTGAATGCTGTACAATTAAAGTTTATTGACCTTCCATTCCCATTCTAAGATTGATTGATGAATGAGCATGATACCATTCATTGCAACTTGAATGTACTTTAGCCCCAGGAAAAGAAACACACACTTATCAAGACATCTGGGCCCTGTTTCATAAAACTTGGTATCAATAACAAATGCTCAATTTCTATGACAAAGTAGCTCTCAGCCAATCAGATGCCATGATTTCAGTAGCTTATAACAGTTATTGTAACTTGTTATTGGTAACAAGTTTCATGAAACAGGGCCCAGAACTGATTAGCAGATGCGCAAAAAAAAGCACACACGGAATGACACAATAGAGACAATTAAAGTTAAATGTAATATTCTGGATTTAAACGTGAACATGGAAACAGATACTGTACATTGTACATGTAAATTCAAGATGTCTCTAATCACAATTCAAATACCATTTGATAAATCTCTTTTTCGTTCTTTGTCATCTTCTTCAAAAAGAGTCTTTACCTCATTTATAAAGTTCATGCCCTTTTCTCTCTTTGCATGAATGATTCATACAGTGATGCTAAACAAATGATGAAGACGAAGAAAAAGAAGGAAAAAAAATGTATTCATCGAAGAGGGAAAAGGGCATGAACTCCTATCAATGAGGTATTACTTTGTGACTATAAAGAAGCTTTTTGCTTCACCTTTTGACATTACGGTGTACATGTGTGTTCATAAAATTATGCCCTATTTCAATATCACCTGAAAAGAAAGAACATGCAATTTACTTGATATCCCCCAGACTCGGCAAATTCAATATTCAACTCAATTGCATATTTTTCTTCTCTTTTTTTTTTTTTTAGGGGGGGGGGGGGAGGGGTCATGCTGTGCCCAGTAATGGAATGATGTACTTGGAGCACATCATATCATCTCGCAATTTTATTCAGTACCTATAGATCCAAATCACTAAATTTACATTTTTCTTTCAACAGAAGACCTTCTGAATTTGAAAGTAATTCACACAAAGAATTTCAGGTATTTGTGCACTGCCCAATTCTTCTTCTAAGCTCTCATCATCTTGAAGAAAACGGAAATGAAAGTATTTTGTGTGGTATTGAGGTTTAGAGTGTGTGGGAGGTCAGACTATAAACCGTGTCAAGGGCAAATTCATGATGGATAGGAAAATTAAATGATATTATTTAATAAATCAATTCTGAACAAATCAATTTTTCAGAATACTTTCTCTTTCACATGCTCATCCCAATCCCTATTTTTTTGCTTATTCTTCACTTCTTTTTCTGTTATGAAGATCTTACTATTTGTCTCTATCTACAGTTAACAGCTTAAATTTTCCTACCCGGACCAAGTTTGGAAATGTTTAAAAAAATGAATTGTCCTAATTTATGTTTCTTGAGAATGTGACACGTACATAAAGCTTACCAGTACATCATGAAGTATTCAACAAAGGCCCTAATTCAATTTTTGTTTACAAGGGTATGAATAATTCAACTGCTATTACATGTACATTGTATGTCTGAATTGTGATTACATCTTAATGTCAAACCTGCTACCCTCAACCCCACCCCACCCCCCCCCCCCAAAAAAAAAAACTAATAATAATACCCCCTCCCCCATCCCCCCCCCCCTTTTCCTCTCTCTCTCTCTCTCTCTCTCTCTCTCTCTCTCTATCGCCCCCATTTATCTCTTACTTCTCTGAACTTCTACTCTTTCTGAAAGAAGAAAAAAAGCCTTTTTATATTCCAACACATTACTAAACACACACACATTCTAGAGCTGGATTCGCCATGCCAGTCACCCTTGGTATGGAAGGGGTTAACAAATCAGAGCAATGAAATGCTAGCTATTTATTCATGGCTCTATCAAGGAAGAGTAGTCATTGGAAAAGGTCATCTTGACCAACCTCCCTAGACCTGTCCTCATCAGACCGAAGTTGCAAAATAACCCGATATTTTCAGACTTGGGATATTTTCATGTTCAGCTCGAAATTGCGTCCTCTCCAGACCGATATGCTAATCACAAACTAGCTCGGACTATTTCCCAAATACTGTAGCAGGTTATTTTGGAAACAAGACCACTATTTCTTTGGATATTTTCTCAACCAAATAGCCTGCTAATTGCAACTGCGGGCTAATGAAAACGCAAATTACAGGGTGTAGCTGACTAATTAAAAAGATTGGGCTAGTTAAAATAGCTGGTTATTTTGCAACTTTGGTCTGATGAGGACAGGCCTACTGTCCCTGTCAACTACCAATGTCACTGAATGGGATGTTTATGGACATCATGAAACATTCATGATGGCACAAGTATAATTACAATCACATCGCTATATGGGTTTTGTATTCTACCTTGTAAATTGCCAATCCTACAGGACAAATAACCGTTTTCAAATTCAATGGCATTTTCAAATCGAGGTTCCAAAAGTGTAAAAAAAGCTACCGGGGGTATTAAAAAAATCAATGACATTTTGAGATTGGTATATTTCGGACCATACAGTGATAACGGATTGCAATACAGTTTCTCCTTTTCGTGATTTACACATTATAAATGAGCAGAGAGCAAAAACTTTGAACTCATAAATATAGCAGTTCAAATTTTTTTTAACGTGTAAATAAATCAGTTTTTCCTCCTAAAAAAATGGCACGGTTTATTATCATTTTCCAATTCTACATATTTTGCTATTTGATTATACTGCATTTGAAATAGACTGAACATTTGCTGTGATTCGCTTACTTTTTCTGCTTTATATGTATAATGTGTAAATCACAAAAAAGAAATATAGCAAATCAGTCGAGTGTAGTCAAGAAACATTGTTTTAAAGTAATATCAGTCTTGAGAGGGAGTTAATGTATTCAACATAAAGAGCTCCTTTGAACAAAATTGTTTTTTTAATAAATTTACTGAGTAGTTCTATGTCCACATGGAACCATCTAGTTTTTACCAATAAAACCATGAAAAATTTAACAACCAACTACTAAGTTGACCTAACAATACGGGTTCACACTGGACCGAAACAAGTGGTCAAGGTTTTAAACTGCACACCGATCAAGCAATCATTGCAACTACAAGCTGTTGAAACTTTGAAGTTGTAGCATCTGCAAGGCACATGAAGTCCAGTTAGAACCTTCCACTAGATGTACTTGTAGTTATTCTATGAACCGTATTCACACATGGTCAGTAACTTCAAGATAACCTCAGAGTTTGAAACCATGAGCCTAAGTTTAAGTTTGCAGATTTCTGTGTGAACCCAACTATATTCAGCTGAGACAAGGAAAGCATCCATACAATAGTAATCCAAGGATTATATTGTAGTGCAGAAGACATACCGGTATATGTGGATCAAAATCATTATTTCCTTTACATGTAGATCTGTAATTAAAGTATTTGCCTGGAACACTGCTAAACTATTTATATGAAGCCTTGTTTGAGTAACTACCCCTTGCTGCTACAGTGCTGTAGATACAAAATCAAATATTGTGTGGAATAAAATGTCTTGAATAGAAAAACAAAGAAGGTTGAATCTTATTGAAATTAGTAACGCTAGAAATGTTTCCCTTGATACAAAAACATGTTTGTGCATACTGTACATGTACATGACAAACTCTTCCGCACCTTTTGGAAAGGCCACAATTTTCTTAGAAAAGGAATTCCATAAATTTCAAGTGACTCAGTAATTGATGATACTGCACACAATTTCAAACTTCAATTCAATAGACAAGTGTATGCTTTATTACATACACTTTTAAAAGAACATGCAGACATTCACATTATTCCAAACTGCAAAATTCTGATCAAGCATTTTTAATTTTGTTCACAAAATAGGAACTTGGAAGCAAAAAAATACAACTTTTACCTTCAGAAGAAGAGTCCATCACTGAAACCTGACTTTCTGGACAGCAAATAAAACTACTCTGAACTGCACAGTGGCTAGTGACACACTAAAGCAATGAAAGCACACATTAGGGCTAGACTGCTAGAAACTCAATACAGTGAATGTAGTCCCACATGCTTTAAATGATGTGTGTCATAAAAATACATTAATGTGTATGAACTCGGGATGGAATGACCAACGACTCTCGTTAATTGGACACAACAAAAACATTCTGAACTTTTGCTGGGGTAATAACTTTGAATAACCGTTAAATTGACAAACCAGACAAGATATTGAAGGGGGAATCATTAAGGCTGGGAAATTGGGGGACAAAGAACAATTTCTTGCACATTTCTTACAATGTGTGGACTTTAAAAACGCATCTTGATTCTTTGTTAAAGTTTGAAATTAGTTCATGGCATACATGTAAAGCTGGAAGATCATTGGCTAAACCAGTTTTTCTTTGTGAGCTTGAGTAGAAACGAAAATGGTGTTAGCTTTGTTCAGAATGGAATGTCTGTGGTTTATGTTTAAAAAAAAAGAAAATAATAAGATGTAGAGATTGGAGGGGGAGGGGTTAGCTCACTCGGCATTCACTCCGTTCAGACAAACAGACTTAATTTTCCCCTTATTTAACGTCATGAAGAAGCGTCGTAAAACAAAAAGTTGTATAAATAAACGCATACTTCAGCATCGTTTTAAGCGAGAACTTGATAAAGAAACACAGTGTATTGAACGAAAATCGTGCAACTGAATCTAGGGTTTTATCGTTTGCATGTACATGTACTAATGATCGGTAAGCCGACATGTCAATCGACCTCTTAAATTTTTAATTACAATATTTCCTTTTACAATGCTGTTTTCAAGTCTGACACTCCTATACAATGATTTTTTATATGTTTCTTGAAGTCTGAACAGGCTTTCTTTTGCTTGAAGCTAACCTACAGGCAGCGCATCACATGAATGGAAATGGCATTTCACAATTCTCAAAGGCTTCTTGTACCACTATGTGGTTTCTGTGCTGGAAGAAGACTGAAGTGTACACTCTGAAAAACCACAACTGGAATTACTTTCATTTTTGGTTCAAAATTAGGCTTTGTTGGCAGAGCTCGCCATGAATGACTTACACTTAAGCAGCTGCTCAAATGAGGGTATTTAAAAAAAAATGTATTTCGCTGCCAATAAGGCTCACGCATGTTAATTGAATGATGTACAATTAACAAACCACAAATGGAGATAGATGTATCAGGGGCTTTGTACCTCGTTACGGGACAGAGCAAAGTTTTGCCTGATGGGGTAAACTAGCCTGGCGGCCCCTCCCCCCTCCTGCCTTTGGAAAAACTTGCCAACAAAGAGGGAAAGAGAAGGGGAACTTCAAAGTGGAAGTTTTTTTTCACAGATTGTGATCTGCGGATTGTTCAAATTTGGCTTTTTTGGTTGGTGATTTGAAAAACCACAAGAAAGCAAGCAAGCATTCCAGACTTCTGACATTCTCTCCCTCTCTTTCTCTCTCTGTGTTTCTTTCTCTTTGTCTCTCTCACTCTCTGACTGTCTACCCCTCCTCTCCCTCTCTCTCCCTCTCTCTAGTTATCACTCACGTCAAATCGTTAAAGTCATGACTGGTTACTGCTTGTGGTAACAACAGGGTGAGGCAAACATACTTGGAAAGACAGCTCAGTAATACTACCGGTAATGCAAAATGCAAAATATTCAACGACAAAAAAGAATGCAATGAAAGTTTTCAAGATACAATGTCTTAGAAACATAAAGGACAAATAGTATATCTAAAAAGGGGGGAAAGAGAGAGAGAGAGAGAGAGAGAGAGAGAGAGAGAGAGAGAGAGAAAGAGGGAGAGAGAAAGAGGGAGGGAGAGGGTAGACAAAGGTGAGGTGAAAGAGAAAGGAAAGTAAAATATTTAGAGAAAGGGAGCTAAATAGAGGAGGAGACAATAAAGGCAAGCAGATATACGTGTAATTGCAAATAGAGAGAAAGAAACAGGAACTGGAAAGAGAATAAAGATACTACATGATACATGTAACATAAATAAAAAGAAGAATTTAAAAGAAACTTCAAGAAAAGGAATTTCATGTCAAATGAAAAAAACAAGAAGAAGAAGAAGAAGAAGAAGAAGAAGAAGAAGAAGAAGAAAGGATAGAAGAAGAATGAGTAGAAGAAGAAGAAGAAGAAGAAGAAGTAAAGAGAAGCAGCGAAGGAGGAGGAGGAGGAGAAGGAGGATGAAAAGAAGAAGGAAAAGAAGAGTTGAAAGAGAAGAAGAGGAAAGAAGGCTAATAGGAGGGTGAGGGAGAGAGCAAGAAAAGAAGAAAGCAAATGTGATAGGTGTGGGGAATGTAAAAGACATTCCATAAATAGGAATTTCATGTAAAATGAAGAAGAAGAGGAAGAAAATGAAGAAGAAGAGGAAGAAGAAGAGGAAGAAGAAGAGGAAGAAGAAGAGGAGAAGAAGAGGAGAAGAAGAAGAAGAAGAAAAAGAAGAAGAAGAAGAAGAAGAAGAAGAGGAAGAAGAAGAGGAGAAGAAGAGGAGAAGAAAAAGAAGAAAAAGAAGAAGAAGAAGAAGAAGAAGATGATGATGAAGAAGGAGGAGAAGAAGAAGAAGAAAAAGAAGAAGAAAAAGAAGAAGAAGGAGAAGAAGAAGAAGAAGAAGAAGAAGAAGAAGAAGAAGAAGAAAAAGAAGAAGAAGGAGGAGGAGAAGGAGGAGAAGAAAAAGAAAGGCTGACAGAGGGGAGTAGAGGGAGAGAGAGAGCAAGAAAAATAAAACATTCATGTATTGTATATGTACAATGTTCAGTACTGTACACTAATATCTTTGTACACTGTACATAAGTGAGTAAGAAATAAGAAAAAAGTAAACAAGCCAACGTTCATTATTAGACAAACACAACTCAAACTGTGGATTGTGGAATATATAATCTAAATGAATGATCCTTTTACATCTCTCAGTCTAAGAGTTAGAAATATGAATGGAAGTAAGTAACAAGAGTCAATATTGGCACATTTCCTGGTTAATAGTTATTAATAGCGCTCTACAAGCTCCTACAAGAGGAGGTAAATATGTAGGGAAAGAGGGTATGGAAACAGATACTATAAATTGTACACTTCCTTAGTCGATTTATCAATTGTAACTGCACATCATCTTGAAAATAACTCTAAAAATAAACACACAATGTCAATCTACAATAGATTTAAAGGGCTTTATATCACTATCATATGACTGATCTAAATACAATTACTTCTCCTCATTGAATTATGTTTAATGATTTATTATGTTTGTCCTGTTATTTTCTAATTGTTTTATTATTCAAGTTAAACCACAATGGTCTAAAACTGATAATCCTTAATTGACCGAGTTGCTAGTATAATAATTCTACAATTAGCACTATTTTATTCTCTGTATTTTTGTAATAATTTGTCTGTAAATTGTTAACAATGAAGGCAGTGGCTGCAAATCATGATTTGTATTCAACCATGAATGAATAATAATAAAAACGGTGCTTATAAAGTGCTTAACACTCATTATTATAAAAAGGCCTACATGTTAACCTATTCAAAACTAGTCTTAAGACACATTTATTCAGAATTGCTTTCGCTGATTAATTAACTCTGTTCACTGTATTGTAATTTCTATTTGCAATTGTTTGTTTTGTTAAATAGGTGATTGTTTATCAGTCTATTTTGTTTATATAGCGCTTAGAGACTTCGGAGGTAAGCGCTTTATAAGTAACGTTTTTATTATTATTATTATAATGTTGAATGTATCTGTACCATACTGTATGTTGAGGATCAGAAGAGGAAGTACACACTGAATGATATAACACCCTGCTGGCTCCAAACAGATGATCTACATGTCTATCTCAAAGAAAAGTCAAGGTACATTTTGTACATGTACACGTATGGGCAGTTCCAGCATTACGCCCATTTTATTTCAGAGAATAATTGAAACTCCAGAAGGTCACTCCAACAACAACTAAAAATTGGTTATTCTGAACTCGTATATTGGAATCACAACGAATAACCATGAAGTATAAACAGTGAAAGCTTCAAATGGTTCTTTCAAATAGTTTGATACAAAACTTCTTCTTTTTTCCATAAAAAGACCCATTTTTTTTCCAGTAGGCCTCCGCACTATAAATCAGATTAGACTATCTAGTGCTCCATGATTCATCCTAACAATACAAAGCTATGGGGCCTACATGTTCATGTACTCACTACTGTAGTGTAGTGCTGTGCTTTGTTGGGGGAGATACAATATAGCCTGGGTATAGGACAATAAGGGGTTTTCAAACTTTTTCTGTGACAGTCCAAATGTGATTTCCATCATGAAAGCTAAAGGTTGAAACAAGGGGGCAAAATTACGCAAATGTCTATGATATACATGTACATATTATGTTCTGTATCTTAATTTAAAGATTTAAAACAGAAACAGTCGAACACTGAAGATATGGTACACATGTGTATATCAGTGGGGGAGGGGAGGGAAGGGAGGGGAGGGAGGGGATGGGAGGGAGGGGAGGGGAAGGGGGGGACAATGTTCTCCAGTAAGAAGCTGCTCAAAACCTTGGCACAGAATGGAGTGATTGCAAGAGGAATCAAAGCCATTGATGCAAAATGTATGTTCAGACATTCTACTATGTACTCCTAAAAATTAAATTGTTTAAGGTCTTCATTGAAGGGTCACGGTCAGAACTTTGAGAAGCCTTACTATAGGGCCTACTGTACATATGTACAGATTTTGGGTCACACAGTTTTAAAGTTGAGTCAAGAGCACATCTGTTGGAACCAAGAAGGCAGTATTAAAATTGTATGATAAAGCATAAAGGCAATCTGGCTCCAAACTGAAGATAAATTGATGGGATACCAACTCATGCACCAACTTTCAATGTTGGGCAGGCGTAACATTGGCATGATGATGGTGCAACAGTGAATAAGTGTCCAGTGTCCAAAGACTCCACAGGGCAAAATAATCTGTTCATTTCATTTTATTTCATTTATTTTCCACATTCCATTAAAAAAAAAAGTTGGAAATAGAAGGGCATAATCACTGTGTATTAATTATACAAGTTCACGCCCTTCTGGATCCAAACTGACCTAATGTCAGGTCACCAACTTTTAAAGCAGAGGCAAATTGCAGATGCAATACACGAGCATGACAAAAGAACAGCAGTGCAACATGACAGGGCATGACATGACTTTGTTTACTAGCCAGGCCATGAATGTTGCGCAATATCACATGACAATGTTGACATCTTCATATTGTGCATGTGGGTTGGTCCTCATCGGCTCTCTCCTCAATGTGAATCATGTACATGATCCATTACATGTATGTCCTCAAAGAGGGAACACATGTGTTGTACATGTACAGTGTATGTAAAATGTAGGACCTATTTTGCGCTTGTTTGTTTGGTTTGGTTCATCCTCAACAATGTTGTTACGATTTTTGTACACATTCCTCAATTTTATGGCAAAACAAAATGTAAAATGCATCGTTGATTTATCAAAATCAAAATCAAACAATGACTGCCTGTACTGTAAATGTATAGAAGCAATTCTGAGAAACCCTGGTAAATAAATGTACATGTATGCATGTATGCATGTTTACAAATTCCTCAATTTTGTGGCAAACAAAATCTATAATGCATTGCTGATAAACGAAATGAAAATCAAACATTAACTGTGTGTACTGTATGTGTATTAACAGCATTTATCTGTGGATAGAAGAAAAAATTCTGAGAAGCCCTTGTACACTGTAGATATGACATAAGATGGCATAGAGCGTACACATCTACATCTATAGTATAAGCCTACATTACACATGTCTGTTCGACAGCCCCTTCGCAACTGGGATATAAATAGCACACCTCTCTCTCTCTCCGGCTGGCTCGAGACTGAAACCCTACTTGAAGCAAGCTGGGGATTCCCTGCTCATGAAGCAATACAACTTCCCATACTATGAAACAAAAGTAATAATTACCTGCAGTATGTTCGGACACTCATCAAAAATTCCCTTTTTTATGCATAGGCTGCTAATCAATCTTGCAATATTTCATTATATTAAATCAGGGCTTAAGCTTTTATCTATTTTTATGTGCATGTATGACTTCCCATACTATGAAACAAAAGGAATAATTACCTGCAGTATGTTCGGACACTCATCAAAAATTCCCTTTTTTATGCATAGGCTGCTAATCAATCTTGCAATATGTCATATTAAATCAGGGCTTCAGCTTTATCTAGCTTTTATATCTAGCTTAAATGTACGACTTCCCATAATTTGTATTCCTCAGATCAGGGACCCGTTTCACAAAGCCTTTTTTCAATGACAAATGACAAAAATCAGTGACAAATCTGCTGATAACCAATCAGAAGCAAGGATTTCAGTAGCTTATAACAAAAACTGTCATTTGTCACTGATGACAAGTTTTGTGAAACGCTCCCCTGCTCGTCTGTTCACAGCCAGGAGGGTGTTAACTCTGTGCTGAAGTATACAAGAAAATGCCCTTCTAGCTAAAAACAGGCAATATTTCCTTTTCATCAAATCTGTACATACAGTACATTGTACATGCCCTGCTGAAAAGATCTACAGTAATTGACTTTTACCGGTACTTTTTATGAAATGTAAAGAACTGAACAGGGGGGCGTTTCACAAAACTTGTCATCAGTGAAAAATGACAGTTTTTGTTATAAGCTACTGAAATCCTTGCTTCTGATTGGTTATCAACAGATCTGTCACTGATTTTTGTCAATTGTCATTCAAAAAAGGCTTTGTGAAACGGGTCCCAGGATGGACAAGCAATGGGATTCAAGAACACAATAATGTCACTGGTTACATTCTATTGATTGTCTACACAAGCATTCTTTTTTTCCCACATGTACATGAACATGTAATTGGATCATCTTCCTATTGTAATGCAATCACCATGTTTAGATATTGCGATAGCGAGGCTAACAACATTTTATACACATTTAATTTCAGAAATTGATATATGTGACCTTTGAGTGACCTTTAAACTACTTCCCTTACATCTAATGAAACTGTCTTCCTATGGTGATACAAAAGTATCACCAAGTTTGAGGCTAATACCTCTAATTGTTCATAAGATATAACGACAACAAGGCTACTACTACAAGCTGATATTTCCTAAGTTGACCTCCTGGTCATCTTTCTATGGTGATACATACTACCATGAAGTTTTAAATTCATATCTCAAATGGTTCTTGAGATATCGCGATAACGAGAAAGCGGGACGGACGGGAGGACAACCCCAAAACATACCTCCGGCACTCCTTTGGTGGGCATATAACTGATCATTATTGTACATGTTTTAGACAATAAGGAAGCATAAGGAAGCAGAAGGAACCAAATGCAAATTGAGTTACATGTACTTACATTGTATTTATCAATAACTGAACCTTGCTACCGTGTTCATTTTGTTATGCTTCAAATCCTCTAATACATGTACCTGTAAAGGTGCTTCTTTTAACTGTTATTCTGGGTGGTATTTGGAGCTGTTATCCCTACAACATTCTATTTTTTCTTTACAGAATAATTTGTATTTCTGAGATTACTTTTTATCTCAGATTTTATCTTTCATTTGATCTCAATCTCTACTTCTCGTGTACCCATTAAACATGATATGCACAGCTTTAACGATAATGCCCATCTTATTTTATGTGAATGATTTATACAAGTTAAAACAAGTTAAAATGAGTTAGGCGATGTTTCATCGATCAGATGGACATTAGATCCACAATGAACATGTATGATGTTAGTGCGACATTTATTTCAAAGTATACTGCTAGTCGAGTGATCAAAATAAACACAAAATACTAAGAACAGACTAAATTATCAAGTAACATTCTACTAGGGTTATTGAGTTATATTTCAAAGATTTGTGTGACCTTTGTCCTACTTGAAATGATGCTTGTACTTTGTAGGTTGTAATGCTGTTCAGAATTAACTCGTATGAGACTACATCACAGGTACAATTACAAATGCACATTTAATTGTAAACAAGTCTCTTTTAAAGAAAATCCTAGCAAAATCTTGTTTACGTTTTCAAGTATCCGTAGTGAGAATTGTAAAAAAAAAATTGCACTTACTCTCGTCGCCCTCTTGACCAAAAGACCGTGTTGATGCTATTGGATGAACATAAAGAAAGTGAAATCTAACAACATTTCTTAGAATGTGTGGTTGCATCACAAACGGGCGTGTCTTACTCTTAGTGAGATAAAATCTTGCTGAACAGTTTAAGAAAGATTATTTTATTTTATCTCACAAAATACTTCCTGCAGGCCCACACAATGAAGACAAACTTGCACACAGTTCAACAACAATGTCAACAGTCAACATGGACAACTCCTCAAAGAGATGTCACTCAAATTTAAGTCAAACTGTGATTGTGAAGACAGTCTTTGAGTTTGATGTTGTCTTTATTTTACCAGGTAGATAGATGAACTGAACATTGCTTTCAATAATAACCAGTCAACTCTGTTATTTCTACACACACCATTTTATCTGTAGATCTATGTCTATCACATTATATTCATCAATCTTAACACAGCTTATTTTCATGACATTACATTTCACATGTAGAATCAGATCCGTACTTTATATTTATCCCTGTCGCTGCATTGAATTTCAGCTGCGATCCAATAATTGACCTCGATAGTGCAATACGATTTGTGTGGAAACCAGTGGAAACAACCGGCGAACAACATTGCGAAAACATTAGTAATTTAAGCTGAATTCGCCCTAAAATATATTAACTGATGGTTTCTTTCTATTCTAAAACATCTCTTCTTGGTGGCTATACATAGATTTTATATTGTCAGGTCTCTTAATTCATAAAATTAAGCCGGTTTTACATCGTATACCGGCTCGCAATTTCTCATATTCAGCCATTTTGTTTTGAGCTCGTCATGACAGTACGGAAACGTATGCTGTGCTATGCGGTCGCTGTCGGAACTGAGTTTACGGCGAAAAATGTCGGTAGAAAAAAGCAACGACAAGCACGGAAACGATCACAGATGGAGGAGAATATACTGAAAAGGTAATATAGGGGTAAATTTTAATTCTAAGATGAGTTTTACCTTGGCCCTGGGGCTGTTCCTCCGTACTATCCCGATCCGACATCTCGCCTTCCAGGATTATCTGTACTCGCCCTCAATATGCCGACGATTCCTGCTATCGACCCTCAATGAATTATACACAAACTCAATGGGCCAACATTACCGATACCAGGGCAGCCCTTTACTTGCAAAAGCCTTACGCTCAGACAATGAAGCCTCCACCCCTATTGATAATTCACCAGTCCAAATGATATTATTAGAGCGACGAATGTTACGCCCATTTTCATTGGTTCAAGTGCGTAGAAATGTGAATAAATTTCAATGGCAAAACTTTCTCCGTCTAAGAAGAAATTTCATTGGTTGTTAAGTATCATTGTTGACATAATTATACTAGAGCAAGTTCACGTGAGGTCGGCCCCTCGGTTGTATATGTCGTAATACTTTTGCAACAACACAACAAGAAAAACGTCGCAAGTGTTTAGTGAACTGGTAACTTTATTGACTTTTATTGCTTCTACAAAACTAAAACTTTTGATTCATGCGCTCAACATTCAACTTTTCGTTTAATTCCCATCGCATAGAGTCTACGGGCATAACTAACATTGGTGAGGACCTTCGTAATTCTCTAGTTTTATTTTAAACTAAGTTAAAGTTTAACTTTTAAAGTTTAAAATAAAAACCTAAAGTTAAACTTGTCTAACAATGTCAATACTATTGTCTAGACTAAAGCAAGTTTATTTAGATGAGACTGGCAACTGAATAGTATTAGTAGACTATTAGTATAAATACTATCTTATGAATAGTCTATGAATTGAGTATGAAATCTTCATTGTTATTTTTTTTGTTGAAACTTACTTTAGATCTACTCTAGATCTAGATCTAGATCTAGTCTAGGGCCTAGGCCTACTACTGACTTTTAGTTTTATCAAATTGTAAAGTCAAAATCTGAGTCTAGACTAATTACTGCGAGTGCAAATGTGACGGGTTAGGCCTAACGTTAGTACTAGATCTAGTAGTAATAGCATGACTAGATAAGCGATAGCTTAGCCTTGGTTTGCCCAGGGTCTAGCTAGATCTAGTAGACTATTATTAATATTTGAATCTAGACTAGACAGTAGACTCTAAGCTAGAAAATCTAGGCCTATTACTAGTATTAAAACAAAAACTGGCGCTAGGCCTAGCGAGAGTCTACAAATTCATCACTCAGAAGAAAAAATCCTGACCTTGGTGGACTCTCATGAAACTAAAAAACTCCTTTCTCCTTTCTTTTGGGCAAGGTTTTCTTCCTTTCCTTTTTTCCGTCATTCAAGAGTCAAGTGAAATATAGAAACTGTGGTCTACTCTAACTTAAAACTGTTGAAATTAGAAATGCTTGGGCTAGGCTAGGACCATGTTGATGATCTAGTTTTTGGCTCAACTCTAACTGCTGAAATTTAATTCAATTAAATTTTGATTTTCCTTTATCTTTTCTTTTTTCTCTGACCCTGTATACATGCCATCAGAGAAATGCCTTGGTCGAGTCTCGTGTAGCTTTGTGAAACTGCAGAGTCTCCCTTTTCCCCCCTCCTTTTTCCCCTTCCAAGAGTAAGAGTAAGAGTAAGATCTCAACTCAAGATTCAAGTAAGTCGAACATAATTGTAGACCTGACCATGTGGTCTCACTGTTGAAATTAGAAATGCTTGGGCTAGGATCTAGTTTTTACTCTTTGGCCTTAGAAGTTTAACAATTAAATTTAACTAAACATTTAAGAAGATTTTCTTTATCTTTTCTTTGCTCTGACCCTGTACATGCTGTAGATCGACCAGATGCAGTATTCCAACTTCATCGGTGATCACATCCCCTGTCGTTACAAGTCGTTGATAGAGGAGAGCTCCCTCAAGCAGCTCTCGTTTGCCAGTGACGAGAAGGCGAAGGTCAAACCTGAGTTTATCGCAGAGATCAGGAGCCGAGTTGTACCTAAAACAGGTTTGTGTGTAACTTGTAGGCCAGACCTTTAAAAAACTTTCCTTCCCTTGTTTTGACTCAAGTATGCAGATTTAAACTAGATCCACTTTTGAGTTCTGGAGCAATGAGGTTTCTTCATTGTAAATTTATTCCCTGCAATATAGTCATAACAATTTACTAATGAAGAAAGAAAAGTACTTTAAACTTCATTTTCAACTCTTGAAAGTTTGTTTTGAATGAGGATTGCTCTGAATTTCAAGGCCAAATAACACAGCTTGATTTACCTTGCTTTGTTTATGTTACTTCATAATACAGTACTTGTAACTTCTTTTTTGTTTTGCTTTTACTATTTTTTTATTTTTTATTTATTTATTTATTTATTTATTTTTATTTTTTTTGGGGGGGGGGGGGGAATTATTTTGTTGTTGTTAATGATTTAGATGATTTCTTTGTGAGGTTAACTGAACAATGACTTCTTCCTTCATATCTTTTTCACAGTTAAGAGCAAGACATGTGTAGAAGGAGACTTGAAAGGTAATACTGTCATTAATCCATATCTGCCACTCTCCACCAAGTGATAGATTGGTATAAGAAGCCACCTCTGCTATCATTAGTTTTTATGTCATTGGTGTATCTTGATAATCTAAACCAAAATATATCTTCAGTAGTAGTCGTTTTGGATAACTTTAGTAGAAGGTCAATTAGATTGAGGAGGCACAATGGCTCAGTGGCAGAGCAGTGGTCTTGTAGCGGCTAGGTCCTGGGTTCAAAAGCTAGTTAATGCCCTCTTGTTCTTTTGTAAGGCATTGATCCTCATTACCAAGTCCTTCAGAGAAGACTTAAAGCAGTGGGTCCCCTGGTTGCTTTGATACTTACAAGCATACACATGCTTTCTTTTTTTAGCAGACAGGGGGGGGGGGGTGCAAATAGAACCTGATATGTGAGTTGTAACCTGTTCAAGTAATGCCATTCACATTAATGCTCAAGTCTAAAGCAAAAATTATCGATGACAGAATATCCCCCAAAATAATTATATTAATACACATAATGCTCTATTTCAGAAGTAATAAATTACTTTTGAGTTTCATACACTCCAATAATTTGTTTACGACAAATGTATTTTCAACCTATCAAACTTTCAATTCAATTCATTTCAATTCAAACAATGTTATTTCCTTATAACTCAATAAAAAAATGAGCAAAATTGTTACATAAAATTGATATAAAAAAGCCATATTTACCCAGCGAGGTACATGTAAGTCAAATTGTGTTAGTTTGCTCGTCAGCCTGATAAAGATAATAATATTGATATTATATGGCAAGAATAGATTGCTCTCGCTATGACAATATTGGACTTGTCTCTGACTCGTTCAATAGTGTCAAAGCTCAAGCAATATATTCTTGTATCACACTCAAAGCCATCCAATATTATATAAATATTAAATGTCTATGAGTAATTCATTGATTGTTGATTTTAACAGGGAGCTCCACCAAGAGGAGACAAGGAGAAGATGGATCCACCAGGAGCATGTCTTTACAGGAGATTTTTAGAATCCTCAAACGAGGAGATAAATTTACAAGAGTAAGTATTATTCAAGTACAGTGAAACCTGTATCAATGAAAGCTGCTTCAGCAATCACCCGCCTATAAAAGACCACTCTTCTTGTTTGTTGAGCGGTCTTTAAATAGAGATTTCAATGTATGAAGTCCACTCAAGGGAAAAATAAAAAGTGGGCTCTACATGTATGTACATCTTCATTTAAGACAAGTTTCAATGAGAAACCATATTAAAGGGAAACAGATATGTGATCTTTCTATACAGGTGGTCACTAAAGCAGGTTTGACTTATTATCTTGAGTACTGGGATAGTTGGATTTGTTTTGCTTGCTTCTTTTCATAAAATGAATGTGACAATATGGGTTGTTCTTGAAGTTGATAAGTAACGTCTAGGGTATATGTCTGTTTTACTTTGTTGATCATTCTGAAGCGTTGTAGAGACTGATCAATACAATTCAGAGAAGATATCAACTTTATTTAATGTAAGGGAGAAGAAAAAAAATTCATATTTCCATGTATGTACCTATGGCTTTCTTTTGCTTTTTAAAAGTACAAACACCAGTTTGTGTAGGGCACAAATTATCTTCTAAATGATGAACTTTGTGCACGATTTTAGTCTATCCTATGCATGCATGGAATAGTATGTCAATATCTTATGAAGATAAACAGACATGTACATTACATGTATCTTGGTCTTGTTCAATCCTTTCATGTAGGGCATATATATCAAATAAAATAACCTTTGCATGGCCAAACTAATCATAGGAAATAGTTTGTCTTTGGAAAAATGTTGAATAAATATGTCCATATCTAAAGAAGATTGCTTAGTTCTCTCCATCTAGTTCCAGCGTTTTATGTAGGGTAACTGTTTTCAAATACCTCTTTGATTTAGTTAACCTTATCAAATAAACTATGTTGACTAGGGAATATATACAAATTAATTATTAATGATTCTGAGGTGGATGACCATGTTAATATCTTATGAAGACAACATAGTTTTCCAAATCTTTTGTAAAGGTATAGTGCTAGCCTATTTATAAACAGGGTGCCAGTATTCAAATACCTCTGATAAATGATAGACTTTCCCAAGAAAATTAGCCCACCCAAGAAACCAATCGAATCATTGATGACATTAAAGTAGTCAAAACGCATGGAAGTTATTGGAGACTTGGCTAGTCGATCTGGGTTCTATAAGGAAATGCTATATCTTTGAATCATATGCATGTACATGTATACCCCGGTAGTCAGTTACAATATAATAGCAGGTAGAAAGTTGATAAAAGATCCAGCTTCAATTTTGACAAAAAAGGTTTCAGGATTATTAAAGAAAATAATAGGTTAACATCTTCTAAAGATGAACCAGGGCCCTGTTTTATAAAAACCTGTCATCAATAAATAGTTACAATGACTGTTATAAGCTACTGAAAGCGTGGAATAGACTGCCTTGTAATGTCAACCATTTCATGAAAAGAGTTTACAGAAATGCATTCCTACTTTATGGTTAACCGTGTATATTCACAAGATGCACATGTATCTATTGTAATCACTATTATTCCTTTTCCACCATATATGCACAAGATGCAATTTATGTTTCTATTGAATTCACTATTATTCCTTTTCATCTGTAGATGTTCAGAGGGTGGAAGCTTTGTTCTTTGATTCATGACAAACCCATCCTGTACGGCCTACCTGATGATCCAAAGGCCCGCTTGGACCGGTCCAACTCGCTCTACCTCACTTCTTACAATGACAACCCCCAGCTAATCAGCAAATCCGCCAAACTCGCCAACCTCCACACCCCGTCCAGCGCGCTCTCCGCAAAACTCTCCGCTTCCAATCTCCATCGCTTCGGTCAAATGTCTGCCATGAAGGTCAAGTCATGTCATGTCGCCGGGACCGAGAGTCCGGCCATGTCCCGGACGTCGTTCCTGATAAGAGAGTCAGTGCGTCCGGCTAGTTCGGGCACGGTTTCGGACCGGCAGGAGAATATAGTTGGTTCAACATCCACTATCGAACAGCATTCTGGTACAGATGAGGCAATCAATGTGAATTTCAGGCATACCCAGGATGCTAATCACTATGCCGCTAACTACAGGTACATACACTGTACAGGTAGTAGGAATATTTTTCAGAGTATAGTTGTACTAATAATTTCCTGTCATAGATGTACACATGTAAGTATGGATGATTATAATTTACATCTACATCTATGAGCTAGGAGTGAAGAACAGGTTCCAGGACAAATCCTCTGGCAACATTTTTTCTTTGGTCCGTTCCTAAATGTGTATTGGCATCCCTTAGCAAATAAAAAATGATTCCCTCGTAATGGAACAAATTTGTTAGGAAACCTCAAAACTTGATAATTTATTATTAAAAATATCAACTAATGAGAAAAATTATTTTGAAATTGCTCTTGCTGTATTGATTTATATTTGTCTGGAAACACATCAAAATTAATTTTCATTTTTTTCTTCATGTTTGATTGTGGGGGATCAGGGAGGGTTACACCTATCTGAAACTCAATGAACAGCGCCTTCGCTCGAGCTCCAACCCTGCTGTGGCGGCCACCACGCCCGCTACCACCACCAGCAGATGCTTCTCCTCTCCAGTGCCCCACCCACTGGCCAAGGTTAGTCTGGGGCGTATCGATGCATTCCCTGTAGGAACCACCCACAAGTCAATGGATACGCCCACCAGCAGTAGGTCGATGCCCATCACTGTCAAGGCGACGCCCACCCATCCAAGGGCTACACCCACTATCAACCGCATCACTAAAGCGAGGGAGAAGTGCAACCATGGAAGCCATCCTGATCTTAATAAGGATCAAGAGAATGAACATAAAATAGTAAGTGTATTATTTGTCAGAATCAGTGATGATGTTTCAAATGGATATTAGTAGCGCAATTATGAATATGGATGCTGATTGTATTTATGAGTAGTATGAAACATGCACATGACATGTATTTTATTAAAATACTCCGGTATAACAAATAATTTGCATTATAATACACTCTAGACAGTAAGTGAAATAAACCTGAAAAGGGGAGAATGGAAATTTGAAGGAAAGAGATTGAATGAAGGAGAGAAGAACAAATTATCTTATATTATATAATCCCCCTCTTCTTCAACTTCTTCTTGGTTGGGGGGCACAACTAAGATTATCAATCTTCTACGCAGGTCCTCGTCCTATATTTTCTATCTTGTAATGTTTTTCTGTATTATATAATTCATATATTGTAAATGCTTAGTGTTGTTTTGCTTAATTTCACTGTATACATGTACTTGAATGATGTACTCATCCATTCTTTTTTATTGAGTAAAAGAAAGAAATTTGAATATGAAATTCTGAGTAGACCTTTATCTATCAAGAAGAAATCATTTTTTCACAAGCATTTCATGAAAAGCAGAAAGAAATTAAAGATTTTTTTTTTAAGAGAGAGGAAGGGAGAAAGGGAAATTTGGGGACAATTGATACAGATGTGAGAAAAACATAAAGGTTTACTTGAAGAGGAAGGAAAAGAGGGGAAGAGAAGATTTACAAATTTTAAGAGAAAGGAAATTAGATAGAAGAAGAGAAGATGACAGACATATGGATTAGCATTGAATTTTGAGCAAGAGAAATACAGAGAGAAAGGGATGAGGTTGAGTCTTTCAAAAAATGCATAATGAGAATATAGTTTTATTAAAGGAACTATAAATAACCGACCCCTCAGAACGGGCTAATTTCTGGGAATTAAGTACCATGGAAAGGTTTCATTCTCAATAATAAATCATACAAGTGGTTGATAAATAGTGAAAGGTCCTCGAGATATAGGTCACTCACTTGAAAGTTCACAATAGAATAAATGAAAGGATTGAGTCTCATATCTGTCGCTTGTACATGTTTTAAGAGGGTGTGTAAAAGTCGTTAATACTCAATTGAAAGTTTAAAATAGAACCAATGAAAAGAATAAACCTCATATCCCCTACTTGTACATGCACTAAAATTCTGGTCGCTAATATTCTTATTATTATTTAGAATTATGTTCAGAATGATCTTCTTATCATTTAGAATGAGGTTTGATTAGATTTCCAATTTAATACAATTGCAATTTATAAAAAAATGTATTGTGTAGTATGGCAGTGACTTTTATTGTAGAAATTGAAACAGTCCTTTAAAATTGCCACTTTGTCTCATTTGATCATCTTTACAGCCTACAAGATGGCCAGCTAACCAGCGCTTCCACGACCTGTGTGACCCTCAGTGGACTGTTAAAAATACTTCACCAACAGAGGTCGCTGTTCTGCATAGGGTTACGCCAACCATCCAGGCGCTCTCATCCCCATCCATACCCAGTAATACCAATGGCAAGTTCGGAGGAAAATCAAAAGGTTTGTTCATCTTTGTGTTGCCCCATCCTCTCTCTCTCTCTCTCCTTGTCTGTCTGTCTCTGTCTCTCTCTTCCCTGTCTGTCTGTCTCTCTCTCCCTGTCTCTCTCTCTCTCTCTCTCTCTCTCTCCATGTCTGTCTCTCTCCCTGTCTGTCTACCTCTCTCTCTCTCTCTCTCCATGTCTGTCCATCTCTCACTATCTCTCTCTCCCTATATATAGAAACATCCCTGTCAATCTCTCTCTCTCTCTCCCTGTCTGTATATGTCTCTCTCTCTCACTGTCTGTCTGTCTCTCTCCATGTCTGTCCATCTCTCTCTCTCTCTCTCTCTCTCTCTCCATGTCTGTCTCTCTCTCTCTCTCTCACTCTCCCTGTCTAGATCTCTTCCTATATGTATGTCTGTGTCTCTCATTTTCTTCTCTCTCTATCCTCATCTCATGTATTTTGTATGCTCATTTCTAATAATGCATTTATCTATTTTACAATTATTGTATAGTCTCACATTGTGATTTAATTCCTTTTTTTATGAATATAAACTTGTTATTCTGTCTTAAACTTTGTTATCATAATTCCAGTTCCAATTCTAGTCGGCATCTCTCCCTCTCTTTCCTCTTTCTCATCTCTCTCATTTATTTCCACCTGACAAAATATGTTTCCAAATAATCAAACTAATGTTGTACCGGTACTTCAATTCTATCCTTCTCTATCTCTCTCTCTCTCTCTCTCTCTCTCGTCTCCCTTCTCTCTCTCTCTTTCTCTCTCTCTCTTTCATTCTTCTTTTGTCCTCTCTCTCTCTATATTATATCTCTCTCTTTTATTCTCTCCACTGCAGATTGGCCCTATCCGTTTGAGCTTCACATCTCAGCTGCAAGCTGCCCTGTCCGAACTACTGCTAAGAAAGCTGCCAAATTCAACATATGAATGAATTAACCACGATGACACAATTATGCGCATCTCATTACCTTCACTCTACTATAGATATAAATGTCTCCCTCTTGTGTACATGTACATGTAGTTCAGCATGTAGTGATGAGAGAGGGGCAAGGCATAGAGGTACCTGATGTTTTAAAATTCTGAACGAGTCAGTGTTGCCTCGATCCTCAAATTGGCACCATTTATTATTTTCTTCCATTCATGAGACATATAATAGAGTTAATATAAATTGAACCTGTATGAATGAAAATTGTAAATTGCAACAGACAAGCTGGAAGTTTGTGAATATAGTGATTGCAAATCCCATTTCATGTTGCCAATTTAAAGATTTTTCAAGTACATGTAATTGTAGTTTTAATACTTGTTACTCGTGGATGTCATTATGTACTGCCACAAAAAAAAATCACCAAGATTTGCTCTTTCTGCTCCTGTACATTACTATGTGTATTTGGAAGTAATATCCTTCTCAAAATACACTTTGTACCCCTATGACTAGTAAAAACCAATGATCAAAATATTTCAAAACAGTTTATTGTTGACAAAGAAAGCAGAATGGGTTTGATGATTTCACCCAGGGAGGAAGAAAATATAAGAAGCAGAGCCTTGGTGCACTTTGATGAATGTTCGAAAAATGTCAATTAGAAAGTATGGAAGAAAATTCTGACAAAAGCAAGAAAATTGTTGGCTGTTTGCATCCCTGTAAATAAATATATCCTTACATGTATGGGGATTAGTAATTACAATGGGACTTAATACCTTTCTCCACTATCTACTTGTTTGTATATGAAATAAATATGGAATCAACCTTGGTATTTAGTCTGTATTTGTTGTCTGTTCTGTGTTATGTTATTGTTTATTGTTTAGCATTATTCAGGAAATGATTAATCAATGCTACATTTTTTTTCCATAACTGATTCCTTTTAAACTACCATAGAATAGTAAAACTTTAATGTACTGTATTGTACATGTGTATAATAACAAAATATTCAAATTTTAAAGACAACTTTTACAGTGATATTAATCTTGAATACACTAAGAAATCAGACAAAATAACCTCAAGCAGAAACATGTTTGATTGTACTGTATAATTTAATATACAAAATGTTATACTATATTATGTCTTCTATATTTGTGAAGACAGCTTGGATATATAAACAGAATACTATAACGCATGTCAAAGTTTCAAAGAAATGCATTACAATAACATAAAATATTATATATAGTTTGAAATACCTGTAGAATGTAATTTAGGCTGGTCTTGGTTTACAAAGTGACACACACAAGAATAGCAATACAAAATCTTTCTAGTAGGAATAATTTCTAGAATTGGGAAAAGGCAGGAATACAAAATTAACAAACGGAATATAAATAATTATCGATCTATGCACATGCTGCTATCTACACTGTATGTGTGTATGTGTATGAAGGAAATTGGATTTACAAAAACACAAACTCATAATAGCAATACAATATCTTTCTAGAATTGGGGAATAGGCAGGAATACACAATTTACATACAGAATATAGAAGGAACAGATCTATGCACACTTTGTTATCTAATCTACATGTATGTTTGTGTGCATGTGATTGGTTGATTGCTTGCTTTTTGTTCATGGTCCATGCGAAATGAACAAAGCATAATGCATCTTACAAGACATAACTATTTTTTAAAGTACCCAGTAGTAAAAAAATACATAAACCAGAATGTTCTGTAAATCATTTTATACAGAAATGAAAAGTGAACTTACATGTACTTACAAGCTATGCTTGTTACATGTAGTTTCAAATGAAACTATGTCAAGAGAACATTGATATGTGTATAAATAAGAAATCAAAGTTACAAAGTCAAAAACCCAATAATAGCAAGACAAAAGGTTTATTTTCTAACATTGGAAAAAGACAGGAATACAAATTCACAATTTTCACATATAGAATAAATACATGCATGACCTATGTACAAACAGAATATTCTGCATAACTCGTACTAGCACAAGTTAATTCATTTTTTTAGGAGCATACTATGCAAAACGTGTCTTATTTACGCTTTTTAAAATTCTACTTTCTTGCACAAGTTGAACTGGGTTTTGGTTGTGATCCCAACTGATTTGAATTCTGCAGACTTTAACTGTACATAAAAAACATAAACAAATATATAATACAAATATATCATAGATCATAAATAAACATGAAAGGAATTACATTTAAAAACATATTTGGCATGGTACATACATGTATGTACAGATCTACAAGTAAATTAACTGTCCATTCAAATATATCAGTTCACAAGACAATGATTATAATTACCCAGTGGAAAAACACTTTCCATTGTCTTCTTGATCAAGGTGAATATAGATTATTCAAAGTACTTTTTTCTTTGTAGATTGATCTCTTTTTGGATGGAAAAGGCAACAATTTGTTAATTTTTTAGCACAGTTTGATTTTCAAGATGATTATTATATGGCTCTGTTTAATACAAGGTATATACACATCTACATGAACTAAAGTTTACAGATTTTAATTTTCACACACAAATTAGACAAATCTAGTTAATTGATTGAGTTGTAAATAAATTAGATTGTTCAATGTTACCTAATGTACAGTATAGTGGATATACAATATCGTAAGCTAAAATGCCGGAAGACATTAAGGAAAAACTCATTCAGCCAAAGAATAATCAATGTGTGGAATGGTCTTCCAGGCGATGTTGTGGAGAGTACCACTATGAATCGTTTTAAATCTGGACTTGAGAAATGGTGGAAAGATGCCCCAGATAAATATGATGACAACCCCAACCAAAGGAAACCATGGATAGGAACAACAGTCTAAAGACAGAATAATCCTGGATCAAGTGAGTTACAAGTGAGTATGAGAGAGCCTGTTACTGTGCATGCATCAATTACGTTACAGGTTGTAAATGGCGTCTCGAGTCCCGGTTCAGAAATTTTTATCCTCAAACATCTTCAGACTCGTTTTCGTAGTAGAGTTCTTTTTACGATAGTTCAACGAATTAGCCCTTGTAGCCCCTATCAAACACCCTATCGCAGAGCTGTCAACCTTGTGTGAACCAAAAAAGGAACCATGATGGCAAAAAAAGGACAGTTACCCCCTAAACAACCGCCCCACTCCTGAAAATTACCCCGTTTATTTAAGGGGGACGTCTAACAGTATGCTAAGTTTGTTGCCGGCCTTGGGGGGGGGGGGGTGGGGGTAATAAATATCTGACATGGGGAAGGGAGTAATCGTAATTGTCCTAGTACTCCTAGTCCTAGAAGTTTCTTATGCCTTTACATATTTTAATGGGGTAGGAGAAGGGGGAATTGAAAACGGGCTGTTATAGGACTTAATTGTGTTCACATTGTAATCGGTGTAGTCCTCCGCACTTCTTTATAATTTAACGTGCTCCCAGTTTCTTATAAAGTGGAATAAAGTAATTTCAAGTTTATAAGCCAGCACATTGAACTACACGCGACAAAGAAAGAATTTTTCATGACATGATTAATTTTGCCATTAAACTTCATCAATGTTTAATACTGAAGTGGACCTATTTATTTCTAATCTTAATTTATACATCAAGATCAAGGGAGTTTTTGTTTACGTTATAGGATGGAGACTCCAAAAAAGAAAGGTTCTTGGAGGGTGAATGAGATCATGATATGTATGGAAGCATACCTCGACCTACACAAAACGTACAAAGCCATGAAAAAAAATGGACAAGCAAAACAATTTCATGATAAAATTTGCGACACTCTCAATCTGCCGAGAGGGTGTACCGAGAATCTGATGAAGAATATTGGCCGTGAGTATCGGGAGGGGTTCTAGTGACTTGTTCAAAAAATATGAACGAAACTTCCAATGCAGAAATGTCCATTCTTCATGCTGTTTTTTCCATATTAGGACCTATAGTTTATCTACAAGTAGGTATTTTTTTGTCGTTATTTTGGTATTATCAAAAAAAGGTTTTAGGGCAGTTGTTTGATTAGGTGCGGTATGTAAAAAAAATATGAAGAAATTATAAAATTTAAAAAACGTACTACCGTTATTTGGAGGAAAAAACGGGCAGTCCTTTGCTACTTCATATTGGAGAATTAGAAATCAGTAGATGGTTTGGTATGAACACAAACACATCAACAAATAAACAAAAAAATAAAAAATTCATTATGGGGTGGTGAGGGAGAGTAGTGTTTGGAGATAGTGCCTCGGACCCTGCTGTCCAGTTGGTTCCGGCAAGCGGAGGCATTGTGGGAGGCTTATAGTTTGTTTGTTTTTCTTCTTCTTTTTTCCTAAAAGTTTAATATTTCGTGCAGGTCTGATGTCTTAGTAATATTTGTTGTTTTGTGTCCATTTACATGTTTGTAATTTGTGTTGTACTGTCGCAGGGCCCCCGAGTATAACAGTGTTTTACTCACTGATGGGGTTACCCTGGGTAAATAAAACAAAATAAATAAATAAATAAATAAAATAAATAAATAATTACAGGAAAAACGTAATGCTTCCATTGGTGGACAGAAAGGCCTTTTTTCATGGTGGTAAAACCACTACAGCTGGTACCACCGCAACGGCAACCGCTTCCCAGGCCGCCACTGGGGGGGGGGGGGGGGGGGGGGGGGGGGTAAGCCAGCGACTCAGTCCGCTACCACTACGGGGGAGCGGAGCCAAAAAAACCTGCTAAGGCTAACACTGTCAGCAAAACTGACAAACAGAAATCGGCAAGTACAAATAAATCTCCAGTAGTTCTTGCTCGTATGAATAAACTTGAGGACATGATGTCCCAAGTCCTACAAGCTCTACCACCACCGGTGGAAATTGTCAAAAAACTGACGTTTACCTACGTCTAACTCATCTCATCTCAACCTTGTGTTGATGTTGCCAGGATCCCACCAGGATTTATGGTCAACCAGACCTCCCAGATTTTTGTGCTCTTTTATGAAGCATAGCTCTCAAATCACATCTTCTTTCCTTTGAAAGTATTATCTACAAACATCTGCAGAAGGCTGAAAGGGGCTTTAATGGATGCCCTTAATTGTTCATTGTTTCAGTTGTTCCATCAAATTATGAACAAGACAGAATTGAGTGGATGAAGCACAATAAATCTCTAGCAAGCTGATACTTACAAGCAGCATCAAGTCCAATTTATACTTCATTTGGACTTGCAGAAAATAAGTGTTTCCAAGGTTAGCCTTGTTTCATATTCATAGCATGAACAAAAGTCAGTGGTTATAATATATTGCATGGAATGTTTCCCCAGCGTTATAGAAATATCTAAAATTCCCAGAAGCAGTGAGGAGTGCACCGAAGAGGAAGACCGGTGATGAGCTGCCGAACGCCATCTCTGGTGTTGACTGGATCAACTACCAAACAAAGAGGCGCGGTGACAAGGAGGCAGAAGAGGCAAGAAAGAAAAAGAATAGGGAAGAAAGGGAAGCAAAGAAGGCAGAAATGGCAGAGAAGGAGAAGCTAGAGAAAAAGAAAGGAGGGAAAAGATCCAAGAAGGTACCAAGGGAAGATGAAGTCGACGGGATAGTTGTAGCGAGTGCCAGGATGATTTTGACAATGACGACAATGACAACTGTGTAGGCTGCAACTACTGCCCACGATGGTTCCACGTGGAGTGTACAGAGTTGTTTGGGCTAACTAGAGAGGAAGTGGAAGCAACCGATTTCAAATGCGGAGTTTGCGATGAAGAGTAACGTCTTTTTAGTAATTTGTATTGTTTAATGAATCTTCCATTCCTTCAAGACCCCAAACAGCCTCCAATCATCCCACGTAACTAGGCAACAGTACCATGTAGGTGCATCCCTCGCAAAAGGAAGCAACTGTCAAATAACAGAAATTTCATGTTTTTTTTTTTCTTCAAACAAAAACACTGCTGGCTATCAGAGAATATGTAAAGTGTAAATCAAACAACATACTATAAAAAAAAGGTTGCTTTGAAACACTACAGGACCTGATAAATCAATTAAATCACTTCGCTTACACTGGAATAGCAACAGGGGTAATATTAGAGATAAGATCAAACAAAGTTAACAAAGCAATCAAGGGGCGTTAGGATTTTTTTTTTTGATGAACGAAACGGAGCTGGTATGATTACTTTCGTGTGTGATGAAACTAGATGGATTATATTTATTTCCTCAGTGTCTACATGTCCCTTATGCAGACCCTAAGCCCAAGCACAGTTCACAAGTATGTACATGTAGATGAGCTGGAAAAGTTGTGCACTTTCCTTCTCAGTGAACTAGGAGACGAATCTCTGCCAGGGCTGCCATATGATGCCTTTTCTAGGCTACAGAGCCGTTGCAGGCTATATAAAAAAGGCCTGATGACATTGATAAAGAGATGTAAAAGACAAAGAAAGACTCGTATCATTGTTTCAGAAGAAGAAAGAATTGAGTGGATAAATAAAGCACAATAAATCTCCAGCAACGAAAGTTTCCCAGTACATGGAGGAGACTGCTATGTCTAGGTACGAGTGGATTAGGGATAAGAAAGAGGATGGCAGCAGACAAAGTGTATCTGAAAATCAGGAACGTGGGCAAATGATGGACGCAAAGGGACGCTCCTGCTGGAAGACAGCAGCCAGTCACATGTTGTATGAATTCCTTTTAGAAGCCAAAAGGCTAACAAGACAACAGCACGTCTTCAGAAGAGAAGGATGCCAGGAACATCCGAGGAAATGATGTACCTGAAAAGAACACAGGCTAATAAAGGAAAAGGTAGAAATGATAGGAGAGGACATAGCTCCTTCTTTAAAATTGTCTTAAAGATACAACAACACAAGACATTAAAAGAATGTGGGCGTGCAGACATATGCTTGAACATGACCTACGGAAAGATATTGCACTTATATCTTGAGAAGAGGAAGAATATGCCTGGCACGTCAGAGGAAAAGTTCTTCCTGGAAAGATCTGGAAAACCTCTGGAAGAGGTAGAGAGGATAGGAGAGAACAAGAGGAGAGTCCAAGAGTAAAGTGTTTGACACCAATGTTGTTGAACACCATCCAGGGCCATAGGCAGACAGCACATGCCATGACTTGGATGATCTCCTCCAATCCCTCCAAGTCATGCATCCACAATTAATTTCTAACCAGTTTCCCGTGCCCCTTTATATTGATCAAAAAATTGACGTAATTACACAACAGAATGCATTAAGAATCAATCAATCAAAACATTATAATTAATGAATTGGCAGAGATCCGCCAGGTAATTAATCCACCCAAACCGGTGCCAGTGTACTTCTGTCAGTTGGACAGTGAGGCTGTGAGCAGTGGCACTGCAGATGTCAATGCTTACATGACAAAAGCCCACTACCTCAGGGCGTATGAGCAGTCGAGGAACGGGAGGGAGTTGTTGTTAAAACTCCTTTCAAAGTTTTTCAGCAAGGAGGAGCTGTCCACCTTTTCTTTTAATGGGGACAACACTAAGAAGACCTTGAGGAGGGATTATACATTCAAGACGTTAATGGCTCAGGCCGAGCTGCAATTCCCTGGGTTCGCGGAAACGGAGGGTGGGAAAAAACAGGTACGGGATGCTGTGAATGGAATATTGAAGGTATATCTAGAGAAGAGGAGGAATATGCCTGGCACATCAAAGGAAAAGTTCTTCCTGGAGAGATCAGGGAAACCTATGCACATCGCGGGTCAGACGTTGAAGAAAATGTGGGCAAATGATGGTCGTCTCAACAGTGCACATATCAGAACCAGAGTCCACATAGAGCAAGTAAACGGACAACTCAAACAAAAATTCCGGTGCTTGCTTGGTCATGGACTGCAATGCAAACCAAGTCATGCAGTAAAAATCAAGACCTTGAGGAGAGACTATATCTTCAAGGCTATAATGGCTCAGGCAGAGCTTCAATTCCCTGGGTTTGCAGAAACAGAGGGTGGGAAAATACAAATGAGGGATGCCGTGAATGGAAAGTGCCGGAGAGCTACATACAAGGAATATAATAAAGGAAAGAGAGTCTTACAGGTTAATCAAAATATGAAACCCTTGTTCATTGTTTCAGTTGTTCCATCCAATGTAGAACAAGACAAAGACAAAATTGAGTGGATGAAGCACAACAAATCTCGAAACGAAAGTTTCCCAGTACATGGAGGAGACTTCTTCCTGGAAAGATCCGGAAAACCTCTGCACAAGGTGGGTCAGACGTTGAAGAAAATGTGGGCAAATGATGGCTGTAAGGGGACGCTCCTGCCAACTTTGATAAGGAAGACAGCAGCCCCTGCCCTCTATTTCATTGGAAAAGTTAATCTAGAACTTGTGCAAGAAATAATTCTTCAAAAGTATATATCTTGATAAATAATTCAATTCTCTTTCATAACATGAAACCAAGATCACGATGAAAAAGTCATGTATAATTGAACTGAGATAATTTGAAGTTATAGTGTCAGAGATTCTTTCGCTTGAATTATCGCAATGGCCACAATGGATGTATCACGCAAGGTGAGCAGTTGGCATGCGTGCGAGCATTCATTTGAGGAAACGTATCTCTGACCTTCCCAATTACTCTGATGACCATTCCATCGTCAACTAGGTGTCATATGATGAAAGGTGAAAAACTGTGTGTTAAAATAAAACCCTCTTTCACGTCATTATATAATTTGAATGTCATGTTGAAGAAAAAAAAAGAAATTTGTTGCGATTTTGGGGTTTTTCCAACAATTTCAAGGGGCTTTAGGATTTAATTAACGAAACGGAGCTGGTATGATTACTTTCGTATGTGATAAAACTAGATGAATTATATTTATTTCCTCAGTGTCTACATGTCCCTTATGCAGACCCTAAGCCCAAGCACAGTTCACAAGTATGTAGATGCGCTGGAAAAGTTGTGCACTTTCCTTCTCAGTGAACTAGGAGACGAATCTCTGCCAGGGCTGCCATATATAGCCTTTTCTAAGCTACAGAGCCGTTGCAGGCTATATAAAAAAGGCCTGATGAAATTTATAGAGAGATGTAAAAGACAAAGAAAGACTTGTATCATTGTTTCAGAACAAGAAAGAATTGAGTGGATGAAGCACAATAAATCTCCAGCAAAGAAAGTTTCCCAGTACATGGAAGATACTTCTGCTTCAAGATACGAGTGGATTAGAGAAAAGAAAGAGGATGGCAGCGGACGAAGTGTATCTGAAGTTCAGGAACGATACCCTCGACTTCTTGAACACATCAAACTTTGAAAAAATGTGGGCAAATGATGGCCGTAAGGGGACGCTCCCGAAAAGAACATGGGATAAGGAAGAGGTAGAGAGGATAGGAGAGGACAAGAGGAGAGTCCAAGAGTAAGGTGTTTGACACCAATGACGTTGAACACCATCCAGGGCCATAGGCAGACATCACATGCCATGACTCAGATGATCTTCTCCAATCCATCCAAGACATGCATCCACAATTAATTTCTAACCAGTTTCCCGTGCCCCTAAATATGGATCAGAAATTGGACATAATTACTCAACAAAATGCATTAATAATCAATAATCAAACCATTATAATTAATGAATTGGCGGAGATCCGCCAGGTAATTAATCCTCCCAAACCGGTGCCAGTGTACTACTGTCAGTTGGACAGTGAGGCTGTGAGCATTGGCACTGCAGATGTAAATGCTCACATGACAAAAGCCCACTACCTCAGGGCTTATGAGCAGTCGAGGAACGGAAGGAAATTTTCAGCAAGGAGCAGCTGTCCACTTTTACTTTTAATGGGGACTATACCAAGAAGGCCTTCTTTGATTTAGTGTATTTATTTTCACATTCCTCTTTCAAACTATACAGGTGCATTGATGGGACCCACATCGGTCTCCATGGGGCACCCCTTGCCCTGACGAGCACACGTTCATCAATAGAAAAGGAAGATATTCCATCAGTGTGCAATTCGTTTGCACTCCAGACTACAGGATATTCAATGCTGTAGTCAAATGGCCAGGATTCACACATGACAGCAGGATCTTGCAGGTATACTTTAAAAAAAAAAAAAGAAGATATTTCTTGAACTTTTATAGAGACTCGAGCAGAGATGGAAATGAGAGAAGAGATTGATGATTATTCTAAATGAAAACAAGTAATTCAAAGGGAGAATTGAATGTTTCTTTTCTTTGATACAAAACAGCAAGTTGGCTAGAAAATACCATGCGGGACAGTTAAAAGGGATATTACTAGGCGATTCTGGATATCCCTCAAGACCATGGCTGTTGAGGGAAGAAAAAACAATTGTATTCATGGTTGAATTTTCATGTCTCAACAGTGCACATATCCGAACCAGAGTTCACATAGAGCAAGTAAACGGACAACTGAAACAAAAATTCCGGTGCTTGCTTGGCAATGGGCTGCAATGGAAACCAAGTCATGCAGTAAAAATCAAGGCCTTGAGGAGGGAGTATATGTTCAAGGTTATAATGGCTCAGGCTGAGCTACAATATCCTGGGTTTGCAGAAAGTGAGGGTCGGAAAAAACAAATCAGGGATGCCGTGAATGGAAAGTGTCAGAAAGCTAACATTCTGCGATCTTCCTGGGTCTGAGCAGAGGAGACCAACTGGAGGGGGCAAAGACCATCAACTACTTCCTGTTAGCACTGCAAAGATGCATCGTCAGAACTCTGATATCTTCAGAAGAGAAGGAGGAATCATGGAATATCCAAGAAAATGATGTAACTGAAAAGAACACACTCTGTCAGGCTAATAAAGGAAAAGAAAGAAGTGATAGGAGAGGACAAGAGGAGAGTTTTAGAGTAAGGTGTTTGGCAGAATACTGTACATGTATGTCCATCAATGACAGCGAGGAGAACCATGTAGGCCCTTCAACATGCCATGACTTGGATGATCTTCTCGAATGCATCCTTGGGCAAGACATCCATCCGCAAATTATATCACCACAGTTTTCCGTCCCCCTTAATATCGATCAGAAAATGGACATAATTTCTCAAAAAATGCATTAATAATCAATAATCAAAACATTATAATTAATGAATTGGCGGAGATCCGCCAGGTAATGAATCCTCCAAAACCGGTGCCAGTGTACTACTGTCAGTTGGACAGTGATTCTGTGAGCATTGGCACTGCAGATGTAAATGCTCACATGACAAAGGCCTAATACCTACACGCGTATGAGCAGTCGAGGAATGGCAGGGAGTTGCTGTTAAAACTCCTTTCTGAGCTTTTTAGCAAGGAGGAGCTGTCCACCTTTTCTTTTAATGGGGACAACAACAAAAAGGCCTTGAGGAGGGTGTATTAATTTATTCAAGGCGATAATGGCTCAGGCCGAGCTGCAATTCCATGGGTTCTTGGAAACGGAGGTTGGGAAAAAAACAGGTACGGGATGCCGTAAATGGTAAGTGCCATAAAGCTTCATACAATTTCCTGGAACTGCTATGGTATGAGCAGTCAAGGAACGGGAGGGAATTGCTGTTAAAACTCCTTTCTGAGGAGGGATTATATCTTCAAGGTGTTAGTGGCTCAGGCCGAGTTGCAATTCCCTGGGTTCGCAGAGAGAGAGGTTGGGAAAAAACCTGAAACGAAAGGTGTGTGGAGGGTACCTGAGATCATGTCATGTAAAGAAGCATATCTGGACCATGACAACACGTACAAGAGCATGAAGAAAAATGGGAAGGTAAAGCAATTCCATGACAAAATTTGCGAAATACTCAATCTGCCAAAAGGATGCACGTAAAATCACATGAAAAATATCGGAAGATAACTCAGAGAGGAAGTAAGGTGTTCAATGGCCACTGGAAGCGACATACGAACACCAAACTGATAAAACGATTAAAGCTGGCAAAGAATAACAGAAATGAAACATTAATAATTATGATATAAAAAACAAATTATTTGTATTAAAAGGGCAGAAAAAACTTAGCTGTGTACATAATGAGTCCATATAATGTACAGGTTATTGTAAAAATATCAATTTGTTTTCATATCAACCATTTCTTTAAATGTAGGGGCCCATGCATGGACTAGATGCCTAATTGAAATGACCTTTGGGCAACTAAAAAACAAATTTCGATGCCTGAAGGGACAAGGAATGCAGATGAAACCAAGGAGAGTATGTGATGTTGTCGTTGCCTGCTGTATCCTCTACAACCTCAAGACGAAGATGCTTAACGAGCCTCCCGATGAAGACGAAGATGAACAGCCAGAAAATGAAGAGGGAGGAAATGACGTTGGACCGGCTGATGGTGCAAAGAAGTGGATGATGATCAAGAATACCAAGTTGGCCAGATGGTTCAAATGGACTTTGTCAACGACTTCTTTTTATGATTCAAATCTTTATTTCTTTATTATGTTTCGAGATATCTGTAAACGTGGGATGTGATCGAGAAACACTATCTTCTGGAATTATTAGCAGAAAGTGTAGAGGTCATCAAGAATAAGAATAACGACTATGAGGCCAATGTGGCAAAGAACAATGAGTGGAGCCGCACCCACCTAATGTTCCAGGCTCGTTATGGACATAGGAGAGAATTAAAAGAGCTCAAGGAGCAGTGGAAGCGCATGAAGCTGGTGGCTAAGAACGAGTGGAGTGTATGGAGTTCGGGAAGGAGATTAACAGGGAGAGGACCAGCTCCCAAATCTCCTTCAGCAATTACTACATTCGTACACAATTTGATTCACCAAGATTTTAGACAAATCAAGAACAATTTTGACTGCGATTCTGAAATTACAGCCAATAATGAAGAGGCAGTGAGGGTATCGCGCTACCTTATAGGGGAAAGCCAGGAATTCACTTGTAGTTCTTTTGGGTAAGTAAAATAATCAAGAGCTGAATGATTAAACTGTAAGTTTACTTGCCAGGGGCGGATCCAGGGGGGAGGGGGTAGGCCTACCCCCCTCATGATCTAGTGACCATATACCTCAGAACCTCAGCATCAATCGAATTAATCCAAAAGCGTGCCTGCAAGATCATCCCGGGGTGTGATATACGCTAGTCTGATGATATAGATCAACTGAAGCTACCAACCCTCAGAGACAGAAGGTACAATCATCAAGTTGAATATTCCTCATGATATTCTTTTTATTGATGGACGGATACTCTTTTTTTTTCTGTAGAGGTAAAGAAGAGGAAGCGTCGTCAGCAACTACCAGAGGCCATTTCTAGTGTTGCTTTCCATAATTATATCAAGGAAAAAGAGGAAAAGCGAAAAGATGAGGAGAACAGAAAGAAGCTACGAAAAGAAGAGCGGCTGCGAATTAAACATGAGAAAGAGCAGCAGCTAAAGGAGAGGAAAGAGAGCCGAGACAAAGAAGGAGAAGAGAGAAGAAGAAAGAAGATGGAGCTACAACAAAGGAAAGAGACGAGAAAGGCCGATGGAGAGAAGGAGCGAGAAAGGAAAAATATAGAAAAGGCGGAGACAAGACATTAAAAAAAAAAGGCCAGAATTGAACAAAATGTGGTGGAGGATATTTGCTGCGTTTGCCAAGGGCAATAGGAGCAAGAGGAGAAATGGGTGGGATGTGATTTTTGCCCCAGATGGTTGCATTTCGAGTGCTCGGATCTTTGGGGGCTGACTGACGAGGAAATACGGGCGACAACATATCGTTGTGGTAAATGCATATAACAATATTTTGCTTACACAGGTGTATAGACAGCACTGGATATATTGAGTAGTCCGTAGTATCCATTGATAAATACTTTGAAACCAAAAACCTATGTCAATCTGTCAATCATCAAGTTGAATATTCCTAATGATATTCTTTTATTGATGGACGGATACTCTTTTTTTCTTTTGTTTGTACCTTGCAGCAAGTGCTAATTCTGTATTGGTACTTACATGGTGACGAATTGTTGATAATCAAACTCCAATAATTATTGTCACATGATTATTCTCGTATTGTGATCGATGAGAATATACAGATTTATGTGGAAGACTTGAACAATGTTTTGTTTACACAGGTGTATAGACTGCACTGTACATTGAGTAGTCTGTAGTATCCATTGATAAATACTTTGAAACCAAAAACCTATGTCAATCTGTCAATCATCAAGTTGAATATTCCTAATGGTAAGGGTAAGAGCACTTATTTTGTTTTATTTATATAAGTTATGGTTGAGGGGGGCTAGCACCTCCCCCCCCCCCCCCCCCCCACCAGTACGTCAGTGGTTGTGTACAAAGTCTGTGTGGATTACAGCAAATCCAAAGGGAACGAATTAAGAAGTAGCCCAAAAATGAACGTAGCAAACTCGTTATGCTGACAGAACTGTTGAGCTCGGGTGATGAACATGCAATGTTTCAAGTGCCAAGAGAAGACAGCTCAGCCGTGACCCCCGAAGGAGGAACTTTCAAAACCTAGGAATGAAGTTCATCAGATTGAGCAAGTTATTTCGTTTTATGAAGTGAATCTTCCATCATCAAGAGACCTTCATCATATCTGAGAGGCTAGAAGACCTACAGAGAAGGGTTTAAAGTACCAAGCAGACGTCACGGTCAAGACATGGAAAGACGTCACGGTCAAGACATGGAAAGACGTCACGGTCAAGTCATGGAAAGATGCCTTTCTACTTTGGAGGAGAAAGGCAAACAAGCAACGACAGGGAAGATTCAGCAAAAGATGACTTTCCAACATCTGCGGCATCCTCACATTAGAATTCATATCCAAAACGGAAGTGTCCATTTTGTGAACCAACAAAATTCCAACTGTTCCACACAAAATTATCAAGACGGTCATGCACAAAGATATTGAAGAAGTGAAACGGGCTCTTAATCAGCCTGCTAAAGAACGAATTAAGGAGTTTGAATAGTTCAAAAAACGTGGCATCTATTTGGAAAACAAACATCAAGCAAAGCAGTGTGTGCCTGAATATCAGCAGGAAAGAAGGGGAAAGTCAGACAAGTTGGCAATGTGTGAAAATTGTTCAGGATTTTGTGAAACGGATGTACACGCATGATATTTCATGCAGACAAGTTGCAATGAAATGCGCTATACACGTGTGTACATACACTCTACTAGTACTACCTCTAGCTATACATTACAACGTCAATAATCATGTCAGACTCTATTTCTAGGACCCCCATGTTGTTTCAACCTCAAGCACCACAAACAACTCAGGTAACTTTGTTTAGTTTTGTTATATTTATTTAAATACGGTTGTTGGGGATTAATAAACAAACAAGACAAAGCAGAGATGTACATGTAGGGCCGGTTGCCCAGTATGTGTACATACACTAGCTACACAAGAATCATGTCAGACTTTTTCGAGAATGTAGACCACTTTTTCTTCAGGCTCGACAATGACCCCCATGTTGTTTCAAGCACCACGGACATTAACAACAACAACTTGGGCTAGTTTGTTTTGGTTTTAATATTTATTTAAATCCGGTTGTTGGGGATTAATAAACAAACAAGACAAAGCAGAGATGTAGGGCTGGTTGCCAAGTATGAGACCATGTGATGATACAGGTATTTTGACAGCTCAGCGAGGTCTCATTCTTGCCCAACATCTGCTACGTGTAATTCTAATACTACTGCTACTTCTTCCAGTGCTTCTACTGCTCCTTCTTCTTCTAGTTCTACATTCAACAGTACTATTACTACTACAACTTCTAGTCAAGAAACCGTGGCATAGGGCGGCGATTCTGCATCTTGCCAGCCCACTGTCGAATTCAGCTCGTCCCAGATAAATCAGCAGCAGAGCATCCAGAAAGTTTTTCATTTTCATGGATGCAATGTGAATATCTATAATAACTGATTGTAAATCCACTGTAAATATTAAGTAATCTATGTTCAAACTGTAAATGCGTTGTTTTGCCTGTTTTGACTTTTGGATTTTATAATGAAGCCAGGAATTTCAGGGCATGCCAATTTCAGCCGTCTCAGTGTCTGATTCAAGTTCTATGGATTTTATATTTGCTCAAGGCAAGTGGAATCCCGTGAACTTTTTGGTGATTAGCAAGCCTGCAAGGTCTTAACTCTTATCTTTCATGTGTCGCTATTTTATAAAATAAATAACGCACTTGATCCTGTTGTGCATAACGTGAATACGAATATCAGGTCATTAAAAACATTCTTAAATGCTACTCATTTCAAAATGAGAGGAAGAAAAATCATCATCACGAGTTAAAAAATTGTTCACTGTTGATAGAAAACAAACCCGTCTTTATAGAATTGAATTTGTTCAGTTGCCTTGATATGTCCATGACCTTTAACCTTAAGGGGTTACTCGCTTGACCCCTCGACCCTACTTGAAAAATCATCATCATGAGTTAAAATGTTGTTCACTGTTGATAGAAAACAAACCCGTCTTTATAGAATTGAATTTGTTCAGTTGCCTTGATATGTCCTCCATGACCTCTGACCTTTAGGGGTTACTGGCTTGACCCCTTGACCCTACTCCACTCTCCACACTCCCCCGTTCTGTGGTGGCGACGCTGCCGGGCTCCAGGGTCCCGTCCCATGATGCACCATCAATGATGACGCCCTCGTCTGAGAGCTGGAGGCTCGGGTTGCGCTGCAGCATGTGTCTGGCCCCTAGAGGGAGCCCTACTGGTAGTTGGGAATCGGCCGAGGAGTCTAGTTTGACCAGCGTGTTCATGGCTTCGGCTAAGAAGTTTGGGGTGCTGAGATGGTCGCGGGTAGCTCTCTCTTGCACCTGGGCATACACATGAGAAATATTACATTTACAATGAATTTTTTATCAAGTAACTTCCTGAAAGCATATATGTACAAGCAGAACAGTTTACTTGCATTTGTTATATCGCCAGTCTTATGACAGGTTGTACCAACGTCTTCCACATTCATGAATTCATTTTCAATAACAAGTGCCAAACTCTATCGTCCACTGCCAGTGCAATATGGAGACTTCAGTAGCTCATATAATTTATCATAACCTGTTCTTGTGCTAGTCCAACATATTTTATCACCTATATCATCATCATACTTGAAAATTTGAAGAAGTTTATAACCCTACAAGAGCTTAATTTTTAAAAAATACAGTCAAACCTGTCTATAAAGTCACCAGTGGGAAACAGAGAATGTGGCCACTGTAGCCAGGTGGTCACAAAACATATTTTGTTGACATCTTTGTTGCTATTTTTTTTCTTTTTGTTATTCAACACAGAAAATAACCAAAGAACTTTGACTCGACCTATTCATAATAAACCTTTACCTACGGGAACCATGTGGCCCCTGTACTAAGCCTATGGGAAGGAGACAATTCAGAAGTTAACAGGTTAAATACTCCTTGAGAGTCAGGGACCAGGGGGGTGTTTCAGAAAGATCCTAAATCGAACTTATCTGTTAGTTGGACTTAAAAATTATGGAGAGCCATTTGTAGCCATAAAATGAAATATATTCAAAAGGCGAAAAATTCAAGTATTTTAGACTTTTTATAAATTCCACATCAAGAACAAGAAATCTCCTTGATAAAAGAAAATATGAATGATTTGAATCAACATTTTATGCCTTATAAAATAACTTTTCCAAAATATTTTCATAGATGCTAACGGCTATCCATAATTGTAAAGTCCAACTTAGAGATAAGTTCATCTTTGCGAAACACCCCCCTGAAGATACGCATGGTGAATACTAGTTACTTGATATAAAAGTTTAACTATCTTCACCTGGTTGACATGGACGTTTCTCAATCTCTCCTCCAACCCTTGCTGCACCAGTTCTTCCTCGGTCACTCCCACCTCACCAAAATACTCCCTCATCTGCTCAGTCATAGGTGCTAGCGTTGTTCCCTCCGCTCCTCCTGATGGCAGACGACTGCTGGGAACACCCCTGCCGTTGAATGGACCAGTCTGGTTCTGATGGTGTGATGTGTATGAGGAGCCTCCCTGATTGGCCCCTGCGAATGATGCTGAACTGTGATAGGCCGAGTTGTAGGTAGCATGGGAGGATTGACTTGTTGGATGGGGGTGTGTTTGAGTACTATGGCTTGAGGGATAGTGAAGTGGCGATATTTCATTGGATGAGAGACTACTGTGATGCAGATTTGGTGAGAGTTCATTTGTTTGCAGAGGGTCAAAAGTCACGCCAAATTCACTGTTACCAGGTGCAGCAAACGACCCAGACAAATTCTGCCTTATTTGATCCAACTCTCGCTGATCTGCGTCAAAGTCAATATTTGGGGGTCTGGTTGGTAACACTCTACTTCGCGTTTGGCTACTGGATATATCACCAAGTCTAAACCGGTCTCTCGTCGGTGAATTCGAGACAGGAGCGGAATCATCGTCGTCATCATCGCTCTCATTCAGAAGCGATGTCAGCGATTCAAGTTCATATTTCTCCTGTGGCGTAAGAGGACGGGGTTGATTTCTAGGGGTATTTGATGAGGGCAGAGCTGGTGAAGCTGAGCGCAAGCTGGACGAATTTGCGTAATGGAGATCATCCGCCATCAGACGGCTGACCCATTTCTTGGTGGCATGCTCCGACGAGCAACGTCCCGTTTGATCATCCAGATGCGCCAATCTGGCGTAGTAATCGCTCTGGCGATCCCCCTCAAGGTCAAGACCAGTATCGCCATATCTATTCCCAGCCCCATCCATGTGCACACCTGCTAATAAATTACTCAAGTTTGGGACAGACTTTGCCGCACGCATCTCTCTGGATGTCGGCTTTGACTTGTCGTGGCCGTTCTTCCCGCGGCGAGCTCTTGTGCGCATCTGCCCGATGCGACTAAGGACGTCCTCGTACGGTGAGAGCTCCCTCTTGTGTTCGCTGCGAGGTGTGCTGGCTCTGCTGTGCTGAGCCTGCATGGAGGATAAGCCAATGTTGAGAGCATGCGTGCGGTTATGACCGGTGACCCGATGTTGAGGGTGTCCGACCAGTGCTTGGAGTGCATGCATGCCTGAGATGTGCGGATCTACCAGTCTCTGCCCCCTGTGATGCCCCAGCCCGGGGGTACTGTGTTGGGAATCAGAGAGATAGTCCGTAGACCGCGGATCTCCCTGCAGGCTTGTGCTTCTAGGAGATTGAAGGTACGCTTGATATGGTAAGCCCGTCACAGGATCATACAATGTGCACGTCTGCGCTGAGGTGTTCATCACCTGCACATGCTGTCTGGAGGCTACGTCACTCCCGGGTGGAATACTGTAAGGTGATTGGTTTAGCCCATGAACAGGGAACTGTGATTGGCGAGTTTGGAAAGTACCCAGATGTGATTGGTTAATGGGGCCTGGCATGCCCTGGAATGGACCCACCTGCTGATGATGGAGCGGTGCAACATTCCCATGAAGCGCATGCAGCGGGTGACCATTCACATAGCTTGGAGATGGATTCGCATTCTGATTCCTGTTCAAGTAACGCTGAAATCCACCTGCATTGGAAGCAGTAAGATGAGGAGAGTTCACATCCTGCACTTGTTGATCAGGACCCTGCAGTCTGCCTGCCATGTGTGGATGGACATCTTGCACTGGCATCCCAACATTATCATAATGTTGCGCAACCCTTCCATCCGTTTCATCAGTTTGCGGCTGACTCTGGCGTGCCACACCCGGGATCCGCCCCGCCCAGAAATCCTGACTAGGTCGGATCCACTGCGACTGTTCTCTTTCCTTCCCTCTCTCATCTTTATCCTTCTCCACTCTTACATCTTCTTTCTCTTCCTTTGCTCCATCGTCAGTTCTCCTTTCCTCATCTGCAACTTTCCTCCCTCTCCCGTCAGAATCGCTCTTCCTATCGTCTGCCTTCTCTTCCACCTTCCCTTTTGACGATCGTCTCTTTGACCTTTGACCTCTGACCTCAACCTCCTTGCTCGGTGTGTGCCTCCCTATCCTTCTCAGCAAGGGATCATCAACCTCAGACTCCATCTCCTCCCTCTTCTCTTCCTCTGCTTCCATCCTTGCTTCTTCCACCCCATCGCCGTCCTTCCTCTCACGGATGACACCTTTCGTCTTCTCCCGCTGACTGTCATCACGGGAACCGACGACCTCGCCCTGCCACTTTTTCGCCAGGAGGACATCTTTCTCGCTGGCCAGGTCATTGGTGTTCAGGACTCTTAGAAGAACAGCACATCTGTCAAATAGAGAATGAAAGAAAGAGACTCATAAACGAAGGCAATGTCCTGTGATGTAACTTCATACTCAAAGGGATAACATATGATCGTTAATGGAGTTGAAAATAAACCCCTATAGACTTTTGAAAAAATATGACCCATTTTTGCCTTAAAGCAGGACTGCACTACATGTAGCTACTGTACTTTTGCCCTCTATATAGCCAACAATGCCTAAGCAGTACCCGTTGATCCCTCATGGTCCTCTTTTTATTATGTTAATTGAGAGCTGATTTGATGAGATAACCATCTGCCAGTGATCTCACAGAGAGGTCCAATCCCTCCTGGCAAAACAAGTGTGATGGGCTTTGAAGCAGGTACAAAATGTGCTCTAAATCTCTACTTTTAGCTAACCTTCTTATATTTGCTTCCAGGGCCCCGTCTAACAAAGAGTTGATATCAATTGCTACTTATTCGCGATTGATATCAATCGCAACTATGTACATAAGAGATAGGAGACTGCAAACTTGCGATTGATTGGAGGACTTGCGATCGATTTGGACCAATCGTAAGTCTTTGTAATAAGAGATAGGAGACTGCAAACTTGCGATTGATTGGAGAACTTGCGATCGATTTGGATCAATCGTAAGTCTTTGTAAAACGGGGGCAAGGTTTTGAAAGGTCTGCCAGGGGAATCTATAGTCAACAATTCAACGGCAATGTATCGTGTAGAGTGGGGGCCAAGATCCAACTTTACGGTTCTCACCTAGATTGGGGGCCATGATAATAATAATAATAATCGCTTCTTGTATAGCGCTCATGTCAGTCAGATTTGACCCTCCTGGCGCTCCTCAAACTTTACGGTTCTCACCTGTTTGCTAAATGCTTGGCTTTCTTCTTCCTCACTTTCTCCCCGACCGTCTCGACATACTCCATCATCGACGTCACATCCTCCTCTTTGGGCGAAGGATGCTTACGAAGGAACCGCTCCGAGTCCTCGATCCAGCGATACTCCGCATCTCCGACGTCCTGGCCACGACGACGACTCTTGGTTCGCTCCGATCGGATGTCGTTGTGGACGTCGACGATGTCGGATGGAAGAAACTTGAGTGCTCTTACGCACCACCTTGCAATCTGGGAAGGAAGTGTGAGTGAGGAGATTGTTAAGCATGGGTCATGTTTCATAAAACTTGTTATCAATAACAAATTTTAGATTTTTGTCTTAACATTTTTATGACAACTTTGCTCTCACCTAATCAAGTGCCATGATTTCAGTACCTTATATCAGTTATTGTAACAAGTTTTACGAAACAAGGTTGTAGCGCATACTACACAATCCTCCTGCGATGACTGTTCACATGTTTCATAAGTAATGAATTGAAGACCCGCCCAAGAACAAACCTACGGATAGTAGACCTACCTTGTCATACAGACCATAGAAGCTCCTCACAGTAGACAATACGTGGCGCCGATCATCTAACATGCTCTGGTAGTTCTCGGCATGCCCTTCCAAAGCCCTGACCGCACTCCTCAAATTGGCAAACCCGTTGCCACCTTCACTGACGAGTGTTTGAAACTCTTCTTTTAGGCCGTCTGCTTGTGCTAATTTGTCCTGTAGAAAAGAGAATGGTATGCGGTTGGGTGATTGGCTCATAAACCTGGGGCACACTCGCAAAACATGGAAGGAGACATAAAAGATGGTACAACAGGTACACCAAGGTGAATGTCGAGGCTTTGAGACAGGCCATAAAGGAAACTAAACATCGAAACCCAAGATGTTGGAAGATAAACTTGTAAAGTTGGAACACATGGAAAAGTTGTCCACTGCTACGTACCGTGGACTTTACAGATTCAGCCAATTTAAAATCTCCATGCTACCTATCATGATTACATTTTTAAAAGACTTAATTTTCTTATCTTATGTCCGATGTGCTTCTCTGATTTTCCTGATTTCTATTTAATTAGTTTGCTATTAAGATTGGATTTCAGTCCCTATGTGTGTGTGCACATAGCACTGTAAACGGCTGCAGCAAAAATAAAGCGAGACAAGCATAGTGAATTTTTATTCAAATAAATACATTCTATTCGTATCCACTCATAGCATACAAAGAAACTGAACAAGAGATGTTTAATTCTTTTTTTAATTGATGTTTTTGATGGGCCATAACTAATCCTCTCACAGGCTGTATGTGGACTGTGGGGCGCTATGAACCGGGGCCCTAGGGGTTATTACTTACCACCGCAAGTGACGCCACACCCGTTTCAAAGTGATTACATAACATCTCCGCCCTTCCGAGAGAGTCAGCTATCTCAAGTCTCTTCAGCCCTGTCGGACCTTCATTCAGTAACCAGTTTGAAAGCTATAAAGATAAAATATCAACATATAATATTCTCATATAATTTTAATCTTTAATTTTCATTCATCAAACATAAGTTAGCAACATGTAGTATTATTGTAAGCCATATTAATTAAGGATTTCGTTTTGAGCCCATGGTTGACTTTATAACGTGAATGAAACATTATTGCAGGGGTTTGCACAGTGTAAATTTCCCAAATTTTCAAACTCTTGAAATGGTAAAGTATGGTGGCAAAATATCAATTATTAGCAAAATTACAGTCATTTTTATTTTCATAAAATGAATTTTGTACCTGGCAAAGTTTTACTACCCATTTGTTATGTACAAAATGAGGCATCAATTTGTACTCATGAAGTAAAAACCACAAAGTCCTTTGATCTGATGTTCATAGCCCCTGCCATCAATATTTGCATGAGCGTTGGGTCTGTAAACCTTTCCCTCGGTATTGACCACTCAGCAAAGAAATAAAATCTCAATTTTTTAAGGATGACAAACAAAATGAGCCTCCCGCCCCCCTCCCCCTCCCCCGAGAAAAAGAAAACCAAAGAAAACTAAATGAAAGAGAAGAAAGTACACGCTCTGATAAATAAGTACTTACATTCTGCATCTCCTCAAGGAGATCGATCCGTTTCATTTCATCCTCCACGCGACCTTCGACCCTGTCCCTGGCCGCATCAAGCCTCTGCTTCATCATGGTAAGCTTCTCCCTGCAGTACTCCGCCAGCAGACGGACTTCACGGAAGACAGGCTTCTGAGCCACCGCGGCATACACCTCATCGATGTCAGATTGGTTGATCTTGGATAGGAGGTCATCGCACTCTTGGCTCAAGGACTCTAGGCCAAGTTCCCTATATGACAATAGGATATATAGGTTAAAGTTTACCTCAAAGCAGAGCATCCTCTATTGCTGGGGTACTGGTCAACATATAATCCAATATCAACGGCAATGACAAGACAAGACAGTAAAAGTATGAACCGTATTTCTTAAGTGTGAACCAAGTGATTTTGATATACTGCAAACAGTGTTCTTACGTCACAATAGAGAGCATGCAAAGTGCGCTGGTTCTCATACGCGTAATAGATGCACAATGAAAACTACAAAATACCCGGATGTTGGCTCTACATATTGCCTGCTAGTTTAACACGCATTTTGCCATTGAATTTTCTGATTGGGCAATATATTTTGTCCATTGGTTGACTGTATTAATATTGACCGGCAAATTACACACAGAATCCCATTGAATTTTCTGAGCGGTGAAACTGTTTGTGTTTGTGCGAAGTTTTGTTAGCTTATCAATTAAACTTAAAGGGTAATACCATTCAAAAATTGCCCTGCTCAGATGTCTGATATGGTTAATAATACATTACATATACTCTTTTTAGAACACAGGACTAATTCCTAACAAGAAAAATGAAGCAACAAAACAAGAACCATGTGCGATTAAAAGAAAGAACTATTGTTTAGCCCAAAGAAAACTCTCTGCCCTGAATGAAACCAAAGATCACGTACCTGAAGAGATCTCTGATTAGCTGTTGCATGTTCTCTCGCTGTCTCTCTAGATCCTCTCTCGTCTCCCCGAGATCATAACTCTCCAGGTCCTCAAGCCTGGAGAAGGCATCAGGCAGCTTTGGGATCACCTCTTCGTAACACACAAAGAAAGGTTCAACAGTCTATATCATAAAAAGAAAGAGTAGAAAATCTATCACAACATTGATCTATGGAAGCTTTGGGATCACCTCTTCATAACAAACAAAGGTTCAACAGTCTATATTATAAATAGAAAGAGTAGAAACATCTATCACATATTCCTGGATCTCTTACAGATGGTAATATCTTCATTTAGGACCCTTTAGCATGCTAGAAATAAAGTCTGTTGTAATGAATGACCTGCTTTAGGGACCACCTGTTTGAAAAAGATTACATGTACATGTACACATGTATCTATATCTGTAGAGTGTAGACCCTACCCGGGGATACCAATTACTTTTAATCAATTAGTCTGAAAATGTCTTTTCGAGGTAGTAGAATCACCCTATTGTTCTTCATAAAAAAAGAGAAAAATGGCAAACTCTTTTAATATTTCTGATGAGATTCATCACTAGTGCGTAGTCATAATTTTAATTTTGTGTAATCTCTCTATCCATCTTCAAACTATCAATGCAATGCATAGCCATAAACAAACGATCCTCATGGAAAAACACACACGCCCGTAATTTCAATGCATCACAAATTTAGTGTACTTGTTCCCTCCACATTCAGGTACATAACAACAAGTTCAGAAACGCCCAAACCCCTTGAATAGGATGCAAAATGAAGGTCAGATAGAATGCCAAAATCGTTCCACAAACATTATTATATCAACTAAAGTACAGTGAAACCTGTATATAAAGACCATCCAAGAGACAAGAAAAGTGGTCTTTACAGACAGGTGGTCTCTATGTACAGGTTCCTTTAATACTACATGTTTCAATGAGAAACAATTTTCAAGGGAAACAACAATTTTGGTCTGTGTAGACAGGTGGTCGATAAACCAAGTTTGACTGTACATGTTAAAGTTCCACAAACTATATATTTTTTTTCCATATTAAAGTATTGTGCAAAAATACCTCAGGGTACTTACATGAAGATGTTTTTTTGTATTCCCATAACAATGACTGATAATAATATAAATAACAATAAGACATCTTTTTTTACCAAGGTTGGCATCTGCAATGATATCATTACCCAGGCTTTTGCCATGCTACCATGATAAGGCACTCAAGCATTCAATGAATTTCTTCCTACCAGGTACCCAATTACTACACTAGGGTGGAGAGTGGCAAGTATAGATGACTATCTTTCCAAACAAAATTAGTGCCGCAACGGGACTCGAACCGCAAACCATGTGATCCACTAGACCACGACACCTCTACCGATCAAAAATACTTCCACTTAAGTTAATCTTTTGGGTACTGCACTTTGCATAAGAACACATTAAATCGAAAAACAGCACACACAAAAAGAACAAATTGGTTTATTAAATGTTCAGGGACTGTTCAGTAGAGAGCCAACACCAAAAATCTAAAAAAAAATTAAAGTCCTCATCAAACGAATGCACCGTACACAGGTTACTTGTTAATGGCCCTTAGTCGGCTGTTAGAGACGGTCAATGATTAGAGACGGTCAGTTGTTAGGGATGGTCAGTAGAGCTGCCCCGAGGAAGACCATATGACGCAATGACTTACGCTCTGGTTTCAACAAAGGAACATGATTTTACACGAGACAAATATAAAAGAAAGATGAGGTGATTCTCATTAATAATACCGCTTGATAATGAAACATATATGTTTTTGGGGCGCAAGATTTTCCAATGTTTCTCATGTCATTTAGCCCAAGATTGAGTTGTAAAATCACACCCTCTTCTTTTGTTTTCTTTCTTTTTTGGGGGGGATGCAAGATTATATACATGTATATGTTAGTCTTCGCCCCTGTGGATATACATGTATTCTGCACCCCACCCCAACAAATTGCTGATGAGAATATTGTACCCTTAACACCCCCACCCTATTTTTCTTTTTAAAAAACAAAAGGTGAATTAATTGAAATTAATTACAAGATTAGAAAAAGCAAGCTTATGTTTTTGTACTGCATTAAATATCTTAAATCAATCATTTGATTTCCAACATGTCCTCTTCAATCAATTACAAAATTTATTCATGATTTTTTTTCTTCATGTGGGACTTACCTTCCTAAACCGAACCCAAGCACTGTGTGAGTACTGCAGGTATCCGCCAAGATCCGCAGTCAACTGACTCTTATCAACATGGTTGTACAAGTCCATTTCATCTACTACCATGACGGTCTAAGGGAATAGATATAATAATAATAATTTATGTTTATAATGGTCCTAGAAAAGCGGGTGCTGCTTCAAACGATTAGAAAGAGACAGAAGAAATGGCTTGGACACATCATGCGGCATGATAGCTTGATGATCAGAGTCCTTGAAGGCCGTCTACATGGAAAGAAGTTGAGGGGAAGACCTCGTAAAGGCTTTCTAGATGATTTGATTGCGGAATGTGGAGCAACGGGATATGAAATGCTGAAACGGATGGCTAATGACCGAAGTACTTGGAGAGACACTTGAAGTAGAACTCTGATTGGGTCCCTGAACCTGTCATAAACTGACAGATCAATATTGATGATAAATGCGCCTAATACTTTGTTTCTAGGCACAGTACATATTATTACCCCGGTCATCGGATTCAGGCTTACCCGCACACAATGTACGCACATTTCCACTCCCTGGGGAGCATAATAAAGATAGTGGGTTCTTGTATAGGCAGCGCTCATGTCTTTCAGACCTGACACGCTTGGCGCTCCACAGTTATTACCCCGGCTTAAGCATGGATGTGACTTTTTTCTCTCTACACTCACCTGGAAGAGGGTAGATGGGATGTGTTTATTGCTCTTCTTCTTACTCTGCCTGAGAGCGAGTAAGGTCTGTGTGTCTTTGAGGCACTTCTTGTCGATGGGTTGTATCAGGTACAGCATGAATGGACCGACCGCACTGCTTGTCTCAGCCTGCAATGACACAACAAAGATTACAGTTCAGGGGTGAAAGTGAGCACTAAAAAAAATTAAAAGGTTTTTTTTTCCCCTCAACCACGCTCCCCTTCAGTAAAAAAAAGAAGGATTCGGGGAAGAAAAAAAATGTCATCTAACAACATTCCCCGCGTTTTGAGTAAGAAAATTGGGAAAAAAAGGGGTAAAATCAGGAAGAAAACAACAATTTTGGGAGAAAAAAAATAAAATAAAAACAAAATATTTAAAAAAATTAAAAATCTTGAAACCAATTTTAATCGGGTAATTATCAGGGCCGACAGTTTCAAGTTTATTGATACAAGCCCTCAATGTCCGATTATCATCAGACATGAACAATAATACATTGGGACAAAATAGTTGAAAATAAAGATTACATGAAGCTTAGACTTTTTCCTAAATGAATTTTTTAAAATAATAATGCAGTGTTTTTTTAGCTCTCTGAGGAATACAATATAGATATTTTACCTGTAGACTGTTGAGGGAAGACTTGAGCATGGAGATGAAATCTAATGTTGAAAAACGCAGATCGGCAATGAAGGCAAAACCATGGACCTTGGTGGTGGGGCTAAATGAACAAATAGAAAAAGAAAAATTACATTCCAGTTTGATTTTTCTCCTGACTTAAAAAGAAGGACGAGTTCTGGAAAGAGGTGAAAAATAATTTGTGAGCATTTTCATTGTTATTATGCAAGTGTGGAAGAACATCAGAGAAATGAATGTTCCCTGAAAAGCATGATTCTTCAAATGCCTTCATATTCTAAATATGACATGTAACAGCTTAAAAATGAGGACTACATTTTATGCCACATGTTTGTGTAGTCCATTATACATCTTTTTGTGTACAGTACTATTACTTTTACCAAGACTGGGCCAACTTTCTTATCATTTTCATGATTCCAGAACCTTGCAGTACACACCAATACTTACATACACCTGTATGCTTCATGATCAACTTTTTCTGATCAATTCCACACCGTTTCTTCAACAATGCAACCGCATGACCAAAAATGAACTCTATCTTTAACCATTATTCAAGACAGATCATATTTGTGATAAATTACACGTAAACGATCGACCACTATATACACAAGAGGCCTGTCCTCATCAGCTCAAGATTGCCAAATAGCCCGCTATTTCTGGTTTGGGAAATAATCCCGAAGTTACAAAACCCGTTTTCATCAGATTGAGACTTGACCTCAAAACTTGAAACGAGCTCAAGAAATTTGCTCGAGATATTTTGCTCAGCGTTCGCGCATAATCTGAGTCTTCAGGCTGGAGAAGACGCAACCGGACAAATAGCGAGATAATTTGCCAAATAGCAGGATATTTTGCAAACTAGCCCAAGATATCTTGGGATGATTATCTCGACCAAATATCCCGCTAATTGCAACTTCGGGCTGATAAAGACACAAATTAACTGGATAATTTGCGATCGGGATAGTTCAAATAGCGGGATATCTGGCAATCTCGAGATATCTGGCAATCTCGAGCTGATGAAGACAGCTCCACATTAATACCCACCTTGTGATGTTGATGTAGTAGCGCAGAATACGATCAAGACCGCTCCCCATGACCCTTGACTCCAGTATCCCATGATTCTGTGCAGGAAAGGTCACGAGAGGTCGTCCGCTCTGATCCCGTCCACCTGCTCAATAAAGGGGTTAACAAAGTATAGTCACGACTTTGGGTTAAAGTTCATTGCCGACAAATATGTAGGACTCTGGCATAGCAGGTATTGATTACATCAGGGCCCTGTCTTACAAAGAGTTACAATTGATCCAAATTTATCGCAAGTCCTCCAATCAATCGCAAGTTTGCAGTCTCCTATCTCTTATGTACATAGTTGGGATTGATGTCACCTCTTTGTAAGACAGGGCCCTGGGTGGAGAGTGGCAAATGTGGAATACTGTCAGTTCTAATGAGAATGCATTCACAAGCTATTTGTGCATACATAATGAGCCCATAACATTTTACCTTTGACCTCATGACCCAAGAATCTACTCAGTTCATTGGCTCTGCAAGATATATTCATGATCTAAGTTTGGCAGGAATCCATCAATCTGTTGTTGAGATAACGCGATCACGAGCTGTTTTTGCATACATAATGAGCCCTGTGACCTTTACCTTTGACCTCGTGACCCCAAAATCTTATCAGTTTATCGGCTCTGCAAGATATACATGACCAAAGTTTGGCAGGAATCCATCAATCAGTTCTTCAGATAACGCGATCACGAGAACGGGACGTACGGAACGACGGACGGACGGACGGACGGACGGACAACCCAAAAACATAATGCCTCCGGCTACTTCGTAACGGAGGCATAAAAACAAAGAATTACAAATAAACCTTAATGGCCAAATATGGTAGCCCTCTGACATATCAGCTAGGTACCTTTTACATCTGGGCCCCATTTCACAAAACTTGTCATCAGTGACAAATGACAGTTTTTTGTTCTTTAAGCTAGTAAAATCCTTGCTTTCTGATTGGTTATCAGCAGACTTGTCATTGACTTTTGTAATTTGTAATTGAAAAAAGGCTTTGTGAAATGGGTCTGTTTTGACTTTTGGATTTTATAATGAAGCCAGGAATTTCAGCTGTCTGATGTAGACTCGTCTTTAGACCCCCTATGGATTTTATTTTTAATGAAACAATGAATCCCATGGACTTTTTGGTAAGCCTGCAAGGTCTTACTCTTATTTTAGTCTAGTAGAACCAACATAACTCTAGATCTAGATCGAACTCTCGTAGACTCTAACTTAAGATCTAAACTTTTGTTTGTTGCTATTTGTGTCGCTATTTTATAAAACAAATAACGCACGGCCCAGAGTGCAATAGCGGTGAATGCAGTACGCGCGAGGTTTCTTTAGATTGGTGCAGTGGGGCTTTAAGACGGCCACATACATACATGTACAATAATATGTATGTAGTGCTCTGGCATATTGGGTTGAACTTCATTGAAGAAAAAAATGTTCTTTAAATTGAGAAGACTGTTTTAACATCATGCTTGTGCCAGTGTGTAATTGTGCTTCCTGGGCTTCAAAAATTACTCTTTCAAAGGGTGGATCCACAGTGACCCCCTCCCTCCTCCCACGTTTACATTCCCTTCCTGAGTGACCTTTGACTTACCTGACATGATAGCGACCTCTGAATGTAGGAGGTCCTCGTCTGGCATCCTGGCTACAGGCTCCATCCGCAACAACTCACCTGAAGATCAAAAAAATAATACATATATTTATAATACAAACAAATTAATAACATACACTGTACAGTACTGGGGGTTTTTCACAAAGATCCTAAGTACAACTTAACACTAAATTGGACTTAAAAATTATGGACAGCCATTGGAGCCTTACAATGAAATATATTCAAAAGAAGAAATTCAAGTATTTTAGAATTTTTTATAACTTCCACATCAAGAACATGAAATCTCCTTGATGATAGAAAATATAATGATTTTAATCAACATTTTATGCCTTTCAAAATAACTTTTACAAAACATTTTCAAAGATGATAACGGCTTTCCATAATTTTTAAGTCCAACTAAGAGATAAGTTCAACTTAGAATCTTTGACCCCGTTCTCACTCACTTCGTTGGAGCGCTCTGGAGTGCTCTAACTAAGACCCGCTCCTCAGGAGTGGTTCTTAGGTGAGTGAGAACGCTCAAAGTGGTCCAGGAAGCGGACTTCTGGACCGCTCCAGAAGTCCACCTTCCGAGGTGGTCTTGAGGAGCGGGTCTTATTAAGAGCGCTCCAGAGCGCTCTAACGTGCAATGTGAACGGAAAGCGTACTTTGAACGGAAGTGACGTTCCGCGCGATGAGCGATCGGGCAGGCACTACACATATACATGTATACGGGACGCGTGGCGAACGGGACATCAGGTGACATAGGGTTTGGATTCCGCGCGCGAAAAAATTGACCCGCCTACCTGAGCTGCCATAGCAACAAGACCACTTTGACTCGTGGAGCGGTTTGAGCCATAAAAACTGCTCGGAGTGTGAACGCTCGCAAACCGTTCCTCAAGACCAGTTCCTCTGGAGCGGTCTGGAGCGGTCTAACTAAGACCACTTTCAAAGTGAGTGAGAACGGCGTCTTTGTGAAACACCCCCCAGATCTACAAAATACTGTATAGGTTGGTATATCATTTTTGTGAGGAACTCATCATTGTGAGGTATGCAATGCATGCATGAATGTGTATTGCAAGTTTTTGTTGTTCATCATCAAGAAAACAACAACACCTGCAGGTGTTTGTATCTCCATCCTTAACAAAAATATTTTTACACAACAAAAATTGTATTAAAATGATTTGAGTTAACAAGGCCTTTCTTGCTCCAGGACCCAGAAGAGATACGTATTCAACATATGAGCAATTTACCCTAATAAGTGACCAAATACTGGGTGTAGATGTATATCTCTATCAGTATCAGGCTGAATAGCAGAATAACAAAATTTGATTTTAACTCGGTAAATGTTCAAGCAATATTGTAGATTTTCTAGCGACAGTTGAAGTTCAGGAAGACAGAGTAATACAAAAATAATATTGATCTGTCATCCGGGTACTGCCCTTGAAATAATAGGCCTAGACTTAACACTGATTTATTGCACCACTTGGAAGCCAACTACTCTGTATAAATACCAACGTAGGTTTCAATCGCATATTATCATCAGTAGGGGCGCTGGTCCGAGAATGAGGATCGTCCTCATAAACGAGGATATTCTCATAAACGCAGACAAAATGCGCCCTCAAAAATAAGGACCGTCTGTATTTCGAGGACATATTTTTTTGGGGGGCGCTCTGCGGGTTTCGGGTTACCGAACGGCCAGCTGGCTACTGTGGGAATATAACCCTAGAGGTCTAGACTAGTTCACCGTCTACTTTTATGGGTTGTCCGTCTTCCCAAGGATTTATTTATTACTCATAATGTGAAAGTCTCTGTAGAGTAAGACCGCCAAACTTCGGACACTTAAGACAAAACGGGGGAAAACATTAAATTCTTTTTTAATTATTGAAAGATCAAATATACTATTATTGTGCAAATACTGTTTATGTATGTCATGTAAAATAAAATGAGTAAAGGAAATGGAAAACTAGAATTATTTACTTACCCGCCGAACCTGTTTTCATACCAAGCTTCGGACGTTCATGTGTAGCGCACGTAAAGCGCATAGCGCACGTATATCGCACGTATAGTGCGCGGGCTAAAGTGCGCATTCATCGAAGGTTTGGAAACCAGATCAAAATCGTTCGACGTGGGTAAGTTTGACTGCGTTGATTTCATGAAAAAAATATTATTTTCTCGTTTTGGGTAGATTTAAGTTAGGTAGAACTATCAGAAAGGTGTTTTTCACAACATTCGTACAATATTTTGGTGCTAAAATCTTACGAAAGCGCTATTTTTTTGTAGTCAAAATGACACTCAATGTTGCCTGTCCGAAGCTTGGAAGAGCGCCATCTTCTGGTAGGGGAATCTATCTAGTATCCCTAGGTCTTTGGTAACGGCCGCCATTAGAAAATTTTCGCGATAGAGAAAAAGTATCTCATAAGCTCCCATAATTTTGGCAGAAACCACCTGAAATATGCCAAGGATTTGTTGGTTATCGATATATTGGAGGCTCTAGACCCTAGATCTACACCTTAACTCCCCTGTTAAGGAACTGTAAAAATCTAGGTAACCTGAAATCTGTCTCCGAAGTCGATGTTTTTTGTGAGTTTTGCAGACGGCAACCTGCCCTAACTTTTTGTACTAATGATATAGGTTAGTAGTGTAGACCTTTAATAGGGTGTCTGATCGCGCACCCAATGTTGTGTGCTAAAACCCTTCCCATAGAGATTGTACGCTTCCCTATGTGGTCTACGTGCATTGCGCGACCATCCAAAATTGGTCAATGATTTTATGAAAAAATTTGAAATTCAAACCTTTATAACAAATGATCCTGAAGGTGAAACTCAATAAATGAGGTGTCATATGAAAGAGCAGGTTTTTCTCCATATTCCCCATCGGGGGCCACCCCCAGAATTCTAAAAATATCTTGGTCAAAACAGCGATTGAAATGTTGTTTGCATCCTAGCTCCAAAATTTGCCACTTTCCTGAGCTGCCGCCCCGCGGCTTAAGCAGGGCTAGACGTAAGGATAATATCCAGATGCTTTTTTTTTCGCTAGCCCCAAGGGATCATTTGTTATAACAGTTTGAAAATACCCTTCCCACATTTTTGGAATCAGCTAATTAGGGAGGCGTGAGCTCCGCTCAGTCCAAACCATGGTTACATCGTAACATGTGCGCTTATAGTGAATGAAAGTATGGGTGGCCGATTCTCGCCATAGAACCCGGAAGTGAATACACGTTGTAGTCAATGGCAATATCGCGGAGATTTGTCTCCGCGATATTGCCATTGACTACAACGTGTATTCACTTCCGGGTTCTATAGCGGGAACGGCCACCCATACTAGTCAATGGCACATATCGCGGAGACAGCGTGGCTCAAGCTTGCAAGTCGCGCATTGGCTGAGCAACTTGCGTACGATATGCATACGCTTGCATATCGCGCGATACAGCTGTTTGGCTAAATTTAGCAAAACAACATAACTCTGCGTGTACGTCTTTTTCGTCGATTCTGAGCAAAATGCTATGAATATTTCAGCATTTTGAAGGGGCTGTATCTTTTGATAGAAACATCGGCGAGACTTGAAATTTGAAATGTATTATTCTGATTACATTTTTAATTCAAATATCAAACAAAAATGGTGAAAAACGATCCCAAATTGAAAATTGAAAAATCGTTCAGACACCCTACCTTTAACTTAGTATCAAATTCATGCAAGTTACCCGCCTGAGCTAGGCTCATATTTTGCGTTCGAGCCGTTGAAGTCATTTTTGTCCAAAGCTTGCCAACGTCCAAAGTTTGGCGGTTTTACTCTAGATCTAGATCTAGATCTACAAAGTCAATGTAAAATAGACTCTAGAGTCTAGGTCTACTTCAAGAAAATTATTGAGGAATCCTTTTTTCGCATCGCCAATGCGCCGATCAAAAATATGAAACGTCTGCGAAAATGCAGACGATCCTGATTTTTGAGGACGCATCGGTCTGCTTTCACAAAGACGATCCTCGTTTATGAATACGATCCTAATTCTTGGACCAGCGCCCCTACTGATTATCGAGTCGCATATATTTTTTTCTTCGATCTAAACCCCTGGCCGCCCACCAGGCTATGCCGCCCACCGGAGCCTCTACTCTAAAAGTTAGTCTACTCTAGACTCTAAGCCTACACGCAAGGCAAAATGATTATGAAGGAAAAACTTTGCACGTCACAAAAAACTCTTAGACTAGATCTAGTAGGGCCTAGGGCCTACTTAGTCTTAGTAGGGAGGCCAATGCCCAAATCTAACTTTTTAATTACTAATTTGTTTATACTAAAACTAAGATTAAAAGAAAGCATTTACTTTCACTAAGAAAATCCACCCATCTGCCGACTCCATAGGTTCCATCAAATAGGAGATATCCAGCTGGTTTGTAGCCATTTCCTTCTACGCCTTTCCGTACGTAAGAGCCTTGAAACAATTATATTTCATGTCGCAAAGTTACGTTCATAATTAGACAGGCCCGAGGGACAAAGTTCATGATGAAGTTTAAAACTTCGCGCGAAAGTGCAATCACTCAACAGCGGCTAGCCTTGAATCGGTCGCACACGTACACACCTTCTTCTTAGTTGATCCCTCCACCGACACAGGCAAGCCCCGATGCAGGCTGAAGTCCAGCCATCAATGTGCGAACGATTACATCTTCTACTACTACGAGCCGAAGACGATGGTTCAAAAAAGGAAAGAAATATATATAATACATTGATATTTACCTTAGATGTGTATTCCAATAATTTGATTTCCTCATGAGTATTCCTTATTATCAACGATCGAGAAGTTACGAGGTCCAATTAAAATCCATCTTGCAGCGAACACAATCATAGCGCACATCCATGCATGCAACGTACGTGTACTAATATTTCTCTCACTCTCTCTCTCTCTCTCTCCCTTTCGCTATACGTAACATACACACTCACTAACCATGTATCATACAACACACCTTCAAATCATGGCTTTCATTTCAATTCTCAATTGGAGTATAGACTGCTCACGTAGACTTTTTTTTTTACTGAAATATCTTTTTTTTATCACTTCTCATACATTACTGCACGACACTCGTATCTAGTGCTGTGAGAATAAGGTACTAGGGTCTATAAATAAGACTACGCTTTGGGCACGCTCTGACCGGAGCTCAGATTATGTCGCAATACCCTTTATTTTTGGCGCGAACAATGACGTCACTGTTCACTGTTTTCCTTCTCATTTTGAGATGGATGTAGCTATAGGGCTCAAACCAACGCAAGATTGACAGAAACATCGTACTCTATCTACTTTCGAATGTTCAGTTTGTAAAAATCTGTATTTAAAAAGATATAATCTTTTTTCTTTATATTTTCTAGTTGTTAGAAGTGGCAATTGTGAACATCTGAAATGTTGATCTCTATCAAAAGTTCTTTACTCAAAACGGATCCCATATTTTTAGGGTCTACCTTCTGCCAATGAGAAGGTTTTTAGTGAGCAAACCTCTACGCCCTCTAGGATTTTCTTAGTCGGTGGTGCGAGTGCGTCAAGGTCGTCTGCAACCACAATTATTGGATTAAAAAACGTCAAAATCTGCAAGATTGTCAACAAATGGTGAAAGACTGTTACAGATCCGTAATTATAGGTATGTTGTGAAATGTATAATTGTATTTTCTTTTCATATTTTCTTCAATTTTTATTTTTACATCATTTTTTTCCCTTTGCTAATTTTTTGAAGTGGGCGACGAGCGCACAAATCGTAGGTGTAGAAGCCTTACGCCCGGGCATTGGCCTCCCTAGTCTTAGCTCGTGCAAAAAAAGACGCATTTTTCATTTTTTCGGTCCACCCTGACCCTGTTACTTCATGACTTGATGACATGATATCATCAAGTATTCAAGCAACACCATTCTCATGATTGTGGCAACATCAACATCATCCTTGACCTTATTGGGCAAGTAGCCCAACACAAAAAACCGTCAACATTTAGGCCTACAACCGCCACTGTCTTTACAGCGACTTGGTCCACACGACGCGACGGTGAACCTGCACACAACATACGGTCTACACAGCTACAGACCATGCAGACGATACGCAGTTCTTCACAAATTTAATGCACGGCCAAGTTCGCAGCGTCTGTAGCAACAACACACGATTTTGAAAATAAACCTCCCAAACGATCGTAAAAACATACTCATTCTCACAATATACTTACAAAAATTATAGTCGTCAACTTCCATATTTGATTACTAATTCGGTTCGCTTAGTAGATATGAGGATTACAGTTACGATTCATCGCATAATGGGACATTTTGTACGGAGAATTCGGGTTAGGTACCGGTAACGAAAATAACATTTCTAAATTATGAATCACAAAATGCAATCCGCAAAAGTTAGTGCCTTAAAAGACCGCAGATGGCGCTAGACCTCCACTGGCAGCAGGGCAGCGGTTTCATGAGACAGTCAATGGATCGAATGTCGGTGAACTTGTACTTATGACGGTCTCATGAGACGCTTGCTGATCCAAGGGCAGATCCGGGGGGGGGGGGGAGGGGGGAGCGGGCCTTGCCCCCCCCCCCCCCGCACACAAAAGAGAGAGAGAGAGAGAGAGAGAGAGAGAGAGAGAGAGAGAGGGGGAGAGAAGAAAAGGAAGGGAAAGGAAGAGGGAAAGAGAAGAGAAAGGAAAGGAAAGACTTAACAGGAAGAAGAAAAGAAGGGGGAAAAGGAGATCGGGGGGGGGGGGGGAGGGGGAGGGCCGAAATGGCCTTGCCTCCCAGTTTGTTACCTCCCCCCATCCCCCCCCCCCCCCCCCATCAACAAAATAAGAATTAAGGAAGAAAACGGAAAGAAAAAGGGAAAATAGAGATAAAGGGAAGGGGGAAAAAGAGGAAGAAGAAAACAAAAGAAGGGGGATATCAGTTGCAATATTCCCGCCAACAACGTGTGGATCGGGGGGGGGGGGGCAAAAGGCCCTTGCCCCCCCCTCCAGTAAACCTAAACGAGAGAGAAGGAAATGAAGGGAAAGGGAAAGAGAAGAGAAGGGAAAGAAGAAAACAAGAAGAGAAGAAAGGTAGGGGAGATCAGTTGCGATTTTCCCCGCCAACCGGTGTAGATCTGGGTGGGGGGGGGGGGGTGGGGTGGGCTTCGGGAGGCATTCCCCCCCCCCCCCCCCCCCCAAAAAAAAAAAAAAATAATAATAATAATAAATAAAAAAAAATAAAAAATAAAAAAATCGATACCGATGATTTACAAATGTTGCTGAAATGACGTAAGTGTCCGAGATTTTTCCTAACTTTTTATTAAATTATACTTTTTTATGCGTTTGTAAGAAAATGACAAATTCCTAAATTTACAGTAAGGTAAAAAATATACTTATTTAGAGGCCTACATGTCAGTGCCCGCGAAACGGCGGGGCTCGGGGGCCTCGAGCTCCCTTCACTTAAAAATAATATATTAAAAAGAAATAGAAAGAAAGAGAGGAAGAAAGAAAGAATAGTGACCTGTCAGCGTCACAAAATGATGCTCATCTGACCGTGATTAGGGCCCCTGAGCTTCTGAGGGCGCTGCCCCCTGGATTCAACCTAAGGTCCCTGCGTGCTTATTTGACGGTAATGTAATGCCTAATACCACTGAGCTTCTGCATGGTGGATAAGCCCCCTGTACCCACACGCCAATTAGTGTCGTGCCAGTGTCACAATTAATGTATCCAAAAAAATGCTCATCTGACCGTAATTAAATGTCTAAAACCCATGAGCTTCCTCGGGATCCAACCAAGGGCCCCCTGGACCTTACGCCAATTAGTGTCCTGCCAGTGTCACAAATAAGGTATCAAAATATGTTCATCTGACCGTAATTAAATGCCTACCCCCACCCGGGTTTCCGGGGCCACCGCCCCCTAGACCGCATCACGGGTTGTAAGGCGGGCCCCTAAAAATGCTTATTTGACCATTATAAAGTGCGTAAAACCCCTGAGCTTCTGGGGGCTCCACCCCCTGGACCCCACGCCAATTAGTGTCTTGCCAGTGTCACAAATAATGTATAAAAATATGCTCATCTAATCGTAATTAAATTTCCTAAAACCGCTGATTTTCCGGGGGCCTGCCCCTTGGACCCCGTCTAGGGCCCTAAGGCGGGGCCCTAGATGCTCATTTGACGGTAATTTTATGCCTTAGACCACTGAGCTTCCGGGGGCTCCGCCCCCTGGACACCACGCAAAATTAGTGTCCTGCCAGTGTCACAAAGGTATCGCAAAATATGCAGTAATAGTATAATTTTTGATCACATGACTGTGAAAATTTCCTTTATACTTCACCCAGTTTTTAGCCACATCGATATTGATACTGCTTTTACTGCAGGGCAGCGGGCGCCCTGCGACTGTTATTACTCCATCTCTGGCACATAAACCAGGGTCGAGAGGAAATATGTTGTCAAGGGTGTAAGCGGTAGTCCTGATAAGGAACAAACCAATTTTTAAAGAGAGTCAAAAGTCCCCATCAATATACCACAGTCAGTGTGCTTTCTAATATAATTTGGATATTCAGAAGCTAATTAATAACTTTATGACATTATTTTCAACGTAATATTGCTAATATAATTATATTTTCTTTAACCTATTGCCGTCCATTTCAACACTTTTTCCATCAATCTCACACTTTTCTTCATTTAAATTTGTCCCAAAACTTCCTAAACTTGCACATCTCATAATCAAATTCGTCTTTAGTCATTCGTATTCTTGTTTGTTTGTACTTTGTCCAATCTATTGCATCATTTCGCATCCAATTTCATGAAAGTTATATCAAGTTCGTCATCCTCAGCTGCCATGTAGACATTTATATCGTGTCATTCTATTCCCATGCAATGCAAGATTGCAAGATACATGTAGTATCACTTTTGTCGATCATGATCCCATTTTTTTTTTAGCAATGATTGCTGCGGAAATTTAGCAAGAGTTACTGCCACTAAACTGCTGCTCTTTATACAACGTACTCTTTCGGGACTCATGATAATTTGTTTGACAGTTGATTCCATTTGGTTGATTCCACTGTAGGCAGAATTTGGCAGAGAGAGAGAGATAGAAGTGAACATTCTCATGATTAACGACCATATTCTTATCTGTTCATCTTCTCTACAATGCTATTTGAATAAACATCATTTTTGTTATGTAAGGCTTAGGGCCTATGCTGGGGAAGTTTCAATTGTTGTAAAGTAACTTTTGGCTTGGACCCGGTAGGTCCCTCTGGTTAAAAAGATTTTGTTTTGACTTGTTTTCAATTAGGGACTTTTCGATTTGCACGTCGACATAGTGGACTGCAACGTATGACGTCCTTTTAAGAACATTTTACGTCCTTTTAAGGCACTGACAGCTAGTGCCTTATTAGGACGTCACACCTAGCAGTCCACTATGTCGACGTGCAAATCGAAAAGTCCCTAATGGCAACATCGAGCACGCGATCTTAATCTACTGAGTGCAAGCCAACTACATTCCTTACAACTATACACATCACTGGGGTACTATCACATTGCAATCAGATGGAATATACATTAATTAGTAACATGTTTAATAATTTTATAGAAAACCGAATGTGAACCCCGCACAACCCCCCCCCCCCCCCTCTCTCTCTCTCTGTCTCTCTCTCTTTTTTTTTTCTCTCTCTCTCTCTTTCTCTCGCAATACGATTAAGGAAAAACACCCCTATACCCCGGAGCTAAGTCAATGACTTAGAACGTTATCTATTTTCTTCTCCATACAGTAGGTCTTCAAAGTAAAAAAGAAACTGGACAACGATGATAAAGTAATTACATGTTATATAGCATGTCTCCCAGGTTTACAGTCTCAAGCTTTATGTGTATCATGATTTCATGGAAAAGCAACATTAGCAACAACTTCCTGAATTCTAGGAACAATCATTCGCCATTGCTGCTCTTTAATACCACTGTGATATGCATGCAGTGTATACATCATTATTTAATTAATCTGTCCAAGCTCAAGGTAAATTCCTTGCAAAATTGATTCCATCCGATTGATTCATAAAAATGGTTGAAAATTGCTGCTTCATTGATACTAGACAAACTTGAACTTCCATGAAATATTGCATCACAAAAACAAAAGAACCTCTACCAAATGTGTAAATGTTGGTATCATATTTCACGATTAAATATTCTTCTACCTCACGTTATTGGAACATGGTCGTTTGTTATTATTGGGTCACCCTGTATAGGCTAGGTCTATTGTCGACTAATCATTGAGCCGAGTAAAAGAGTAAACAGAAACTAAATTCATGTCATAGTTCAATGTCTACAATATATATATTTTGAGGAAGTAGCTACCACAATTCACACCCGTATGACGGTTGAGTGCGTTAGGTCCATAATGCAGCAAATTGGAAGAGAGCTGCGTGCATTAAATATAGCCTGTATCGAACGTCATATAATACAAGTTACCTATGAGATCGCGCTGGGTCTTTTTATTTTGGAATAACAACATTGCCATATCTGTAGGCCTAGGCCGCCTATACACATTCGAGATTTGACTACGTTGAGGAGGTGTTGGATATGTGACATTAATTGGAGAATGGAAGACCATCATGCTAATTCGGAAATGGAGCGTACCTATGCAGCTGATATGAACGATTAATAGAATATATAATGAGAAGAAGTGACCACCTCGCAGGGCAAGTATAATCACGCGGTCCAAATGAAGTTTCCAGGCGCATTAAACCACTGCCAGCCGTAATACTCGGAGCAGATAATAAGCGGCACAGTATAGCCTATAGCTATCTATCTCTCTTCGTCCCATAGCTTGGAGTCGTTAGGGGCGACAATGAAATAGACATTGCGACACAGATTCTCAATAAGTTCATGTCTTCAGCTGTAATACAGTTCTAGTTGGCTGATCAAATAGCCTATATACTTAAATTATATAGTCTAGAAATTACAGGCAGACACTCAGATCAGTTGAATTCTTATCATGGATGGGGAAAAGATTCAAAGAGCAGACCTTCCAGAGGGTGAAAATGATGATAGCACACCTCTCCACGCGGCATCATCCAATGGTCACCTCGAGGTTGTAAAGGATCTCATTGGCCAAGGAGCAGATATAAACAGGGCTAGTAATGATAATTGGACACCTCTCCACGCGGCATCATTCAATGGTCACCTCGATGTTGTACAGTTTCTCACTGGCCAAGGAGCAGTTCTAAATAGGGCGGATAATGATGGCAGGACACCTCTCTACGCGGCATCATTCAATGGTCACCTCGATGTTGTAGAGTTTCTCATCGGCCAAGGAGCAGATTTTAAAAGGGCGGATAAAGATGGCAGGACACCTCTCTACGCGGCATCATTTGAGGGTCATCTCGATGTTGTACAGTTTCTAATTGGCCAAGGATCAGATCTTAATAGGGTGGATAAGGATGGCAGGACACCTCTCCACGCGGCATCAGCAAACGGTCACCTCGATGTTGTACAGTTTTTCATTGGGAAGGGAGCAGATCTACAAAGGGCGGATAAGGATGGCTGGACACCTCTCTTCATGGCAGCAGCAAACGGTCACCTCGATGTTGTACAGTTTTTCATTGGGAAGGGAGCAGATCTAAAAGGGGCGGATAAGGATGGCTGGACACCTCTCTACACAGCATCGTGCAATGGCCACCTTGATGTTGTACAGCTTCTTATTAGGAAAGGAGCAGATCTGAATGGTAATGATTTGAGCACACTTCTAGAAGCGGCATCACTCAAAGGTCACCTCAATGTTGTACAGTTCCTCATTGGCCAAAAAGCAGATTTCGCAAGGGCTGGTATTGGTGGACTCACACCTCTCGAAGCAGCATCATTTAATGGTCATCTCAATGTTGTACAGTTTCTCATTGGCGAAAATGCAGATCTTAATAGGCCAGGTATTGGTGGGCGTACACCATTTCAAGTGGCATCTTCCAACGGTCACCTCGATGTTGTACAGTTTCTCATTTGCCACGGGGCAGATCTAAATAGTGTGGATAAAGTTGGCCTGACACCTCTCTACACGGCATCATTCAATGGTCACCTTGAAGTTGTACAGTTTCTTATTAGTGAAGGAGCAGATCTAAAAAGGGCCAATAAAGATGGTATGACACCTCTCTACACGGCCTCATTAAATGGTCACCTTGAAGTTGTACAGTTTCTCATTGGCCAAGGAGCAGATCTAAATAGTGTGGATAAAGATGGTATGACACCTCTCTACATGGCATCATTCAATGGTCACCTCGATGTTGTACAGTTTCTTATTGGTCAAGGAGCAGATCTAAAAGGGGCGGATAAGGATGGAAGGACACCTCTCCACGCGGCATCAGCAAACGGTCACCTCGATGTTGTACAGTTTCTCATTGGCCAAGGAGCAGATTTAAATAGGCATGGTAATGATGGTAGCACACTTCTAGAAGCAGCATCACTCAAAGGTCACCTCGATGTTGTACAGTTTCTCATTGCCCAAAAAGCAGATTTCAAAAGGGCCGGTATTGGTGGACGCACACCTCTCCAAGCGGCATCATTAAATGGTCACCTCAATGTTGTACAGTTCCTCATTGGCGAAAAAGCAGACCTTAATAGGCCAGGTATTGGTGGGCGCACACCACTTCAAGTGGCATCTTCCAACGGTCACCTCGATGTTGTACAATTTCTCATTGGCCAAGGAGCAGATCTAAATAGTTCTAGTTATGACGGCAGCACATCTCTGGAATTGGCATCACTCAAAGGTCACCTCGATGTTGTAGAGTTTCTCATTGGCCAGGGAGCAGATCTAAATAATATTGTTGGGCGCACACCTCTTCAAGCGGCTTCATTTAATGGCCATCTCGATGTCGTACAGTTTCTCATTGGCCAAGGAGCAGATCTAAATAGGGCTGGTATTGGGGGGCACACACCTCTCCAAGCGGCATCACTCAAAGGTCACCTCGATGTTGTACATTTTCTCATTAGCCACAAAGCAGAACCAAATAGGGCTGATAATGACTGCAGCACACCTCTCCACGCGGAGTTTATCGATAATGGTTAGTTCAGTTGGTATTGTGTACGATCCGGCTTATTTTCTGTACATTTCTTTGACATTTCCTGTTGATAATTTATAATTAATATCATTCATTTAGGAAAATATCTGAATCAAATGTTGAGATTGGAAATTTAAGGGGAGATGACCTCTACGTCGATTAGATCATTCCATTGAGCTGGCATAGTCACATTCCAACCTCCTTTGTTAAATGAAAATTATAATTTATATAGGCCCTAATCATTAGTGATGAATGTATTTTATTGCAACTAATGAAACCCGAGGAAGTCCGTGGACAGCTAGAGCATTTGAGTAATTCTTTTTTAAAATTTGAAATATGTCAGGGTCAGATCGATCGAAAGAGACAGGTCGAGAAAAAAGGGAGGGGATGGGCCACAAGGAACACTGACAATACAACACATTGTATGATTTACAATATGCTTCAGAAAGTACCTAAACTTTAAATTGACGATCCCATGTTTCGTAGGGCTATTACGAGCTTTCATGAAATGTGTTACCTTGACGTACTGTACACGTGAAATAATGACCTAATTGGGCAAAAACCTTAGGGATTGATTCGAAAGCAAATCATTTTAACATGGGCAACCCAGGATATAGGTTAGTTATTAATTTGAACAGTCAAACACAACTACGGAAAGCCGAAAACAAGCAATACCTTCGAAAGAAGCGGCTATCGTAGAGCCTACGCACAGTGAATATAGAGCTTTCGCCGTTCAGTGCAAGGCAGTGTGAACAAAAGGCATGGGGAAAATTAACCTGCTGTTGAAATTTTTTTTCTTCAAAAAGATAATACTGTTCCTTATTTATGTAAAAAAACCATTGATGATTCGTCTCACAAAATACAGAAGAAAACCTTACCGTATTATCTTACGAAAATGCAAGCGTTTTTTAAAAGCAATTTACAGTGAATAAGATGCGTCATAAAAATGTCCATTAAAAAAAAAAAGTTGTGAGAACAACCATGACTTAAACCGAAAATAAGTAATTAGGCCTACACGTAGGCCTATATACACTTTAAACAGGAAATCTGTCTTCGGTTGTTTCGTTGTAGATCCAGCCGTTGGTTCACAACAGGAAAGCGGGAGTGTCGAAAAACAGGTGGATAGCGAAGCAAACGTACACACCTCAAAAACAGAACAGCTCAACATAGACTCTGCATCTTCTAAACAGGTCGTAGAAGATGTTATTCATGATTCCACGGGGGCTTCTGATGAGCAAGCAGGCTTGCTTCGCATCGAGAAGTATGGCATTGAAGTCCAGTTTCATCCAAGTGAGATTTTGGGCGTTGAAGACATACAGGCAGTACCTGAAGTTCCAGCTGAACTGTTAGCCCTGTTAACGGAGGACCAAGCAATCATTTGTGTTGGCCTTAAGGCGTCACCATCTGATGCAAAGTTTAAATATCCAGTTAAAGTGACGATGCCCCATTCAGCAATTTTCACAAGTCCCGATTCTGCATCTATTGGGACTTACCATAGAAAAAGTAGTAAGAATCTTTACAGTTATTACTAAATTATTTATACCCTTACCAAGTTTTGTAATTTCTGAAGTTTCTGAAAAATTGACTTGTCCTGAATGTTATGTTTCTAGAGAATGTGACATATTCAAATTTAAATCTAAAATATTCAACAAAGGCCCTACTTCAACCTCCTTTCATTGTTAATTTATGAAAAACAAACAAAAACATTAAATTAACAAGGGGTATGATTAATTTAGATGTGAAATGCAAGTCTTTGTTAAGACGCATTATATTACGATGTTATCCCCGTTCAATCACCCATCGCAACATTGAGTGATATATTTAAGGGGACTTCATTCGCATAAATAGAATCCACTATTCAAAATTGTCGGGTCAGTTTGGGATTGACCGTAAATGCGACACAAGAGTTTATAGTATGAATGGCTGATTCGAACCTCCAAACCTACATGTAAAGACACTGAAATAACATTTGTAAGATAGATGTATTATGATATAAAGCTTTTCTAGCGTAATGGCTGCCATCTCAGACGCCATTGTTTTTTTCCATAAATTTACCTACTATAAAGCGATACCAAGTTTATGATTTTTTTTCTTTTTTGTTATACAGGGTTGCTAAAAAAGAGCGCAACACCTAAGGGCTGCAATCTCAACGTCAAGTTGATACAATGTCATTTGTTTTTTAAAATTGGGAAGATCATTCTTTCCCTTGCAAAATTGCACCAATCCAAGATCATCGTAAATTTCGATAAAGGGGTTTGTTTTTAACTCTTTTTGTGAGATACCATCTTGAGCAAATTTAGCTCTGCTTTGAACATGACTACGTTTTTTTTTCCTCTTTTAAAGAGGTATATATTGGGGTGATCTATCGTATAATCGGTTGTAAAAAGCTGGGGTACTCACCCTCCCCGTCGCTTCTAAGTTCTTTCTTGAAATTTGTATTATTTTGTATTTACTTTGCTTTGTTTTCGATTTTGCAAACAAGAACAAATTGTGATTACGCATATGTGTTTTGTTTTCAATTTAAAGGCTCCGACAGTTTTGTGTTGATTGCTGCTTCCAATGGTGACCCTCGATGTGATGTTAGAGAGCGAGACCTTGACCTCTATATCTCTCACTTCTCTGAATGGTGGATTGTTGCCTTCATCACAAAGGTATTCGTGGGCAAGCGTGTCGTCTGTACCCCTTTCGTACCCGAACCGAGTCCTATGAACACTAAGCATCTGGTGAGGCTCTGCATTAGAGACAGTAACCAAGGGAAAGCGGAGGTATGAACGGGAAGGGGTATTAATGGCAGGAATTCACAAAGGAGGTTCGACGACAAACCTAGGTTTATGTGTTTCGATGCGTTTTTACAAACCTTGGTCAGTAAAAACGCGTCGAAACGCGTCTTATGACGCACATAAACCTAGGTTTGTTGACAAACCTCCTTTGTGAATTCGGGCCAGTTTGTTTAAAGACTACTAAAGTAATTATTTCATATTCGCTTTTCGTCCAGGTTACTGGTTCAGAACAACAGAGCCTGCATATGAGGTTCACCACAAAATGACAAGCAACGTGGGCTGGAGCACGGCAAATAGACCATGTTCATATTGTAATTAAGTGTTATGCGTACATTTAAGTGCCATGTAACAAATGATTTAATTCACCTGTTATGAATGATTTAGTTCAATAGTCAGAATATAAATGTCATACATTACTTGATGAAAGGAAAAACATCAGAGCTTTTCCTGCCTTGTCCTACAATACGGAACGTTTGCAATAGGCAATTTTCGTAATTTAACCAAATTTAATGCATACGTCTTTGTGAAGTGCTTCGATACAACTATCTCATTCATCTGATAAGAATAAAAGTATTTCAATAGACAGAATCCAAACTGCATACATTAGTTGTTGCCAGATTGGATGCACATTATGGCTTGCCCTACCTAGCACCACTTAATATATGCAGCTGGTATTCTGACTATTGAAATACTAATATTCTTATCGGGTGGAAGAAATAATTTGTATTGAGGAACTTCACAAAGACTGAAAACGGCCTATTGCATACCTGTGTCCTTATTGACTGATCTATTTTATCGTATCCAGACACCTACCCCTGGACATCCAACCCCGGGTAAACCTTAAAATGAAAAATGACAAAGTGTTTAAACGTTATTCATTCTTCCGTTCTTAATGTTGTTGTTTGAATTTTTACTTTCAATATAATGACATGTGGTTTTCTTGCTCATGTAAAGTGTAAACTGTACATTATGTATAAGTATGGGCTACTTTCTTTTCATTGTACATGTATATTCTTGTTATGTCATAAACAAAAATCAGCCTGAACCAGGATACGTGACACCAATAAAGGGAGAAGAGTATTTCGTGGCATGGCGTTCTGGTGATCTTAAAGTAACCTGTCAGGTAGACGACAAGGACATATACACCAAGGCAAGTTAATATAAATGCTTTAGTTACAACGACAAACCAACTCAAATTCACTGATCGATTTGTTGGTTATTCAGAGCAATGTCTTTGTTAGGTTTGTGTGTTTTCGATCTGTATGATCGAGTCATAGCGTATTGAGAGACATCGTTGTGACCCGTGGACACGTACGCGATCAAGTTTTAAATCATGGAGCTCCAAATAGTTTCCTTTCACATAAAATCTCTAAATAGAAGGGAACTTATTTGGAACTCCATGAATTAACATTTCATCACGCGCGTGTCGCAACTATCTCTCTCTCAGTACATGCAAATTTTCTTACCGTAACATGTGAATGAAAAGTTTTTGTAACAATTAAAATTACTCGATCATTTTACCTCAATTGAGGTTCAATATGAATGTTTATCTATTCTGGCAAATATATGCAACATTTCTTACCAAAGGTGTATTAATTTAATATTGCGGATCAATTGAATAATAATAATAATAATATTATTTATTTAACATCGATCGACGAAAGTGTATGTGCGTGTTTTGTTGCCAGCAGACATGTGTGTGCGTTTGATTACTCAAACAATTTAACTCATAACATGCCATGAGGCTGCATGCACGCTACCGTTATAGTGCTTTGTACATGCGGACTAACCACTGATTCACTGCCATGTGCGTGCAAGGACGTATAGCACGCATTCGTAATAACGGTTATTGTTCATGCTTACTGTGTGTTTCGCACGCGCTATTCATAAAATCATCACTTGAATCAGATAATCTCGAAAACAACCTGGCACGGGGGGATTTGGAGCTTGGCACAACGGGGATTAGCCCAGCCTGTGGCATGATAAGAAACAATTTATTTTATATAGGATGATACCTACACTGTAAAAAAGAATTTGTTCATTGGTAATTTTTACGTATTTGTTCCATGTAGAATTTACTTGAAAACATTAGTTTTGCCACTTACGCACTAAATTTAAGTCTTGCTAACTCAAACTTTCAATTTAGTAGAACATACGTGGAATATTTAAGTAAAATCAAATACATATTAGAACTTTAAGTAATTTCAGCTTGTATTAATTTAGTAATTTTAACTCAAAATCAGAAATTATACGTATTACTCAAACAATTTATGTTGATTATTCTTATCTTTTTAAAGTAAGGACCGATGCAGTGCGTAATAGAAATATTTACATAATTTATGAATATTCATTAAGACCAAATTAAACTCTTTTTTAAATAAAACAATTCTTTTTTTGTGGTTGAATGAAAATTTAAGGACTTTCAAACATTTACTAATTCATTTAACATGGCTAAGCAAAGACAAGACAATTTTATATTGTTACCCAGTTCAAAACAAATCAAAACTTGATATTTCAGGAAATTGTCAACCAATTTTCCTTTTAAGATGCTACGATCAAGTATATATAAAATTTGGAGCCTTTCAATATGTGTCGAATTGAAGCGCATGTAATAGTTTGTGATGGTGGTAGAGATATATATATATATATACGGTTAAATCTTAAATAGAAGTAGTGAATGATTAGTGGATGTTACTTGTTAGATTAGATGGGTACCAAATCGTGCAATATGAAATCCTATCATAGCTTTTTTTTAATTATCTAAAATTATTACAATACTTAAATTATTTACGTTAATGTAACTCGATTTAACTGAGTAAAAATTTATTCAGCAAAATAAGTAAATTCTACTTAAGATGCCGTAGGTAATATTTACTTAATAAAAATAAGGGAATTCTTTTCCTCAATTTTATTGAGTTATTTCGACTATTATTTTTTTACAGTGTACGGGGTCTAATAGAGACACATGTAATACGTTTAGGTAAATCGTTTAGGTAATACAATCTAAATCATGGACACGATTGGTACATGTAATTTGTATTTAAATTGTTATTACATGTCTTTCTTAACAGACACAACAGGAAACTCTGTTTCATAAATCAGTTGAGGTCAATGTACGGTTCATCGTTAACACTCCAGCCGCTGACCAATCTAAAGTCTTTGTTCAGTTCATCTTGGAACAAAGCGCAAAGATGGAAATTATTTGCCCGATGAATCTATCAGGTAAGTGTTGATCGCTTGAAAACATATAAATGTGGCCCCTAGCTTAGCTTTCAGCTTTATAACGGAGAAAGGAAGAAGGAGAAGTAGGAAGAAGAACAACAACATTTAGTAGTATACATGTTAATCTCATATGCTGTTTCCAAATCAGGTTTCGAGAAAAAAAATACAAGAAATTTAAAAATGTTAACAAATTATAAAATCGTCCTCAGAAAATGTCAATGGAATTCAGTATTTCATACACAAATATATTTAGGAAAAAGGAAACACCAACGTGAAACAGTGTTTCGTTTTTCTTCTTCATTTCTTACTATAGGAGACCAGGTGACACCAAGGGCAAAAGGAACTCAAAAGTAGGTCTATCTTTTCTTTTGTTATTTCGAATTGTTCTATTCCGCTGCTGATTTTCTCCTTGGCGATAATGAGCCGACCTTTTCAGTACTTAATTCCTGACCACTTTCTCTGATTCTAAGTTTGGTCTGTTGTGCGACTTGGGTTTTCATAGATTGGAGTTTTTTCTTGGTTTGGGCAGTTTATTTGCGCAGGGGTGTTTTCTTCTTTCATTGTCATTTAAATTAGTGACATCTTTTAGACGATCACTAATTTGATAGGTTTAAAGAGTTTAACAGGAGCTTCATGAGACACTTCATTGGTTTGGTTATAATATTATGACAATATATTAATTATTGTAGCCTATGTATTGTTTTTAACATAGCTATGCTGTACATTAATTTAGTTAATTAATTTAATTAACATTTTCTTCAACTTTAGACAGGTTGTAAATTGACCACCGTTAAATTTGTCTAATCAATGAATTAGTATCATTGACAAATTTTTGCCATAACCAGCTGTAGGCCTACATGTTAGTGTTGACATCACAAACTAAATCTTTGTCTCTCCTTTAATCTCAGGCCTATCGACTCACCGGAAGTAACAGATATGCATTTGCTAAGAATCTCACAGGAACTCCTTCCGGATCATTTCTCCGCTCTGCACCTTACTCTGGGGATCAAACCAAGTATTGCACAAGGTATCCTAACGCAGAAGATAAATGACTATCCAGATACATACATGCACCTTCTACAGCTGTGGAAGACAGAATCCCATAGGACCCTGAGAGATCTGGACCAGGTTCTTGTTGAGTCTAAGGCTGGTGGTCTTAGATCCAAGTATAAATAAGACCAAAAGTAGAAAATCTAATTACGCTGTGTTGTTGACAGTGAAGATGCCTGTTCATTTGTTTGCTGCAGAAGAAATTGTGAGACTTCTTTCTTCTTCTTCTTCTTCTTCTTCTTCTTCTTCTTCTTCTTCCTCTTCTTCTTCTTCTTCTTCCACGCCTAGTAAATTACAGACCGCCGTTGACGTATTATTGAACCTTGTGCTTGTTATCTAACAATTAGTTTACAAAGCAAATAAAAAGGCTCTTTAAGAACTATACGTGCAGCTAAAACAGAATTTTAATTCATATTTGTATTTGAAATATATTAATGTGTTCATGATGATTACACTTTATTAATCTGAATATCATAAATATTTTACTACCGCTTTATATCATTTACTATGTAGTACGAATTACAAGTGAAATTTGTACTGCTGAAAGTTTAGAGGCCATTGAAACAGGACTTATACCGCTTCTGATATGCTGCTTCTTGTGGCTTTCATTTTTAATTACACGGTGTTATTGTTAATACGTAATTTTTGTTGAAGTACTATGAAATTTGAATGTATTGTGTGTCTGTTTTAGGCAACTGTAACTATTTTGTAATAGATTATGCCAGCTTCATGTATACCATTGTAAAGTTGAATTGAGCCCAAGCTTTACATCCTTCTGATTGGATGCTTTTTTTTTAAAGTAACTTTTTTTGAAGTATTTTTTTTCTTCTTCATTTCATGTAATTTTTAGGACATTTGTAAAGATATCACACAAAGTCGGTATTGGCTTATGCATGTTTTGTGTTGCATTCATGCATGTAGATTTAGCACAGTATTGCTGGTATTGACCAGTGAGTAATTCTCCTTTAAATTTTGCATCTATTTTATGTTTAGATGTTATTTAATGATGTAACATGCATTGTAATCAATTGCACTACTTTTACATTGATCACTGAATTATATGAAAGAATGAATTAAGATCTTTGTAAAATGATGTTAAACAGAAAAGAACGCTACTGAATTGTTGATAAGTGATACATTAATCATTGATCTTTATTTGATTTAAAATTTCACTAAAGTTAACATGACAAATTTACTCTCCTCGTACGGATAGAAAATAAATGTGATTTATGTTTTCTCGTTGTTGCTTCTATGATAAAGCTGTGAATAATTGGCTGAAGATGTATTTAAAAGAATATATTTGTTCTGTCAGATAAGAAACTGTAAGAATTTGAAGTTGTATATACCTAGAGCCTTAAAGACGTATGCGGGGATGTAGGCCTGCAGGTGAAAAGCAGTTTGGAATTTTCAAGCTGCAATGTGCATGCATTCATCATATTTAATTTGATTAGAATGCAGGTCGAAGTTCATATAATTTAACAGAATGTATCTGATTAAATTAGTGATAATTATTTGTTTTAATGTTGAGCTACAAGAATGATAATGATAACAATAATAATAAGAACAGCAATTGATCCCTATCTGTAATGATACTGTTCTCCCTGAGGGCGTTGCAATTATATTATTACCCCGGGGTTTGGGAGACAAGATTCATAATTGACTGTAACTGGAAAAAGAAAACTGAGATTTAGAACATCAAAACAAAGTATTAATTAACTTGACGAGACATACATTTAAGAGTCTTTCCAATGCGAATTGTGCATTGAAAGCATTTTTTTAATAATTATTTTATTTTGTTCAAATACTACCCCAAAAACTATTTGAATTTGATTTCAAGAGTAATAGATCCACAAAACAAGAATGGATGTTCATATGCAGCCATAGAGTATTTTGTGAAATCAAAACAAGATTGATTGGAGAGATCTAAGTTGAAGATAGAATAGAAGAATAAAACATTTGACCCAAAACAAACAATTGAAACAGTAATATTATATATTAATATTATCATATATAGATAATTGTTGTACGGTTTGGAGAAATTGTTCGAAAACTAAAATAACTCGGTTACAGAAATTGCAGAATAGATATGCTCGTTTGGTTTTGAATACAGATTATTCAACTTCACAATGTTCTTTATTAACTACCCTCAATTGGCAATCTGTTGAACGAAGAATTAAATATAAAAAATGTCTTTTAGTCTATAAAATTTGGAATGATTTTGCACCAAAATACCTGAAACCATTGTCTGTTTTGCGACCCGTTGTTTATAATACTCGCCATACCACCCAAAACCGTTTACAACTACCATACCCTAAAACAAAATACAAGAAACGTTCCTTTTCATTCACCGGAAATTCTTTATTTAATAAGTTGCCATTGTCCGTCCAAAATTGCAAGTCACTAAACAATTTCAAGAAACAATGTAAACAGTTCTCTAACATGCTTTAACAACAAACAAAAAACACACGAGAATATGGCCTACTGGGGGGGGGGGGGGGGGTCTCGCCGTGCATTCCACGTGCGCCTCATGTACATTTAGATTATTCAAATAATAATATAAATATAAATGTTTTATATATATATATATATATTGAGTTATATTGATGTTTCAATTGATGTTTTGTTTTTATGTTTTATGTTATTGTTTGTATCATGTGAAGGGCTCCGTTGTAAAGCAGTTTCTTTTTACTGAATAGGACTACCCTCCACTGTTTTATCAATTGTAATAAATAAAAGATGAATAAATAAATAAATAAATAAATAATAGCAGTATAGTACAATCACACTTGGACGTTTGGATTATTTTCATGTGTCAGTAATTGTCAAATTATGTTGTTTTCTGACATTTCGGATTACAAGTAAGGCAAATGAAGCTTTATATTTTTGAACAAAGAAAGTACTGAATACTTATTTGTATCAACTATAGCACGTTGTTATTCAGATGAGATATTTAGAATAACCATACAATTATTTATACAAAGAATTCGCACAAATCAATCTAGGTCATATTTGTATATTGCATAAAGACAAGTGTTACTTGGAAGGTCATTGAAGTACATAATATGTATTTTATCTGTCTTTCATTATACATTGCATGATTTGAAAGGGAGTTACAAAATATACTTTCACCCTTCATACAATATTCAGAGTAATTAAGCTCGATTCTCCAGTCCGTGAAATACCGTCAATTATCCCAGCGCTGTCCCTTACTTAGTCGGACTGCTACCGATTTAATACCAATGAAATTATTACAAGGGTTCGATTACCTTTTGATTATTAAATATAATTTATCATTGCTTCAATGGGCCATTTTCATAATGCCATCAAATTTAATGCACAAACATTATAGCTTGTCCTACCTAGCGTCACGGAATACATGCGATTCGCATTCTGACTGCTGGAATACAATTACTCGTAACAGGTAATGAAATATTTTCAAAAAAACATTTAATGACATTACGAAAATGGGCTTTTAGTTAAAAGCTATGAAAATAGACAAGAAAAAAGTAGGAGAGAGTCCTTGAATCACCGTTAATACGTCCCCATTCGTCAGAGTGTCATCACAATGTTTATAACTTTCTGAAGTTAGTAACTGTGCCTCTTATAACATTTTTAGAAATACTTGTTTTGATAAATCTTGTGATTTAAAATGTATATCTCCTACAGGTGTGTGTCGGTGTTTGTGTATACTCGTATACATACACACATATATATATTATACAAACAGTGACACCTCAGTGTAAAAGGCTCTGATATATTAATGTATATGTTATAGCAAGGTGATTTTGCTGGTCCCAGCTGTCTATATTCGTATAATGTAACTAAATTCCAGATATTACAAGGACCTCATGAACACGAGTTTCAACTGTACATATAAACACTTGGTATTGGGCAGGGTAAAACAACTCTGTTGAAAAGTTTAGGATTGACAAGTTTAGGATAAACTCGATTTCGCCCATAGGGCTTCTTGAAGTTAGGATTTAGAACTTTAGAAAACTTTACCTTTTCTTGTGCAGGGCATATTTTGTAAGATGGTGGTGGCCCTTCGCCAGAGTCAACTCTACATCCTGACCTTTGACCCGGCTACCTGGGTCTCGAACCCAGCAAGCACTATTATACAATATTTTTTTTAATGAATAAATAACTGAGGCAATTTCAAACAATTGATTTCGACACATAAACTTTTGCCCGGCACCATCGATTTAACGGACCCAACAAACAAAAGGAAGTTGTGAACCTCCATGGCAACTCCATGGCAGTTGAAGAAAAATGAACACTGGAAAGAATTAATCAATTTTTGAGCCAGAGAAAAGGAAACAGCGCCATCTAATCTTCATTGATGAATAACCCGAAAAACAATATTAATAATCTCTTCATAGGAGAATAATCTCTTCAGATTGGTGACCACAACCGGATTCGACAGTGAACAATATTTAGTCGAAAGAATTGCCGTATGTTTATATTCGCATGTGAGTGAAACCGCCTGATAATCTGAAATACAATAAAAAAAACTCTAGACGATTTGTACATTTTTAATTCTTATTAAATCTTTTCTATACCATCAACATTCATGTCCAACTTATAGTGACCTCAAATAGCTTCAAACATGAAGCTGAAATACAAGTATGTGCAATAAAGAATGTACACATACTAGACTGTAACTCAATATATGAAAACAAATACTCTGTGACAGCTAAAATGGAAGAGAGGGAATGATATATATATATATAGAAAGGGGGGAAAGGAAATCAAATAGATGGATAGATATATAGACGCAGGTAGATAAAGACTCAGAGAGATGGATAGATGAAGAAAGAGAGAGAGAAAGAGAGAGAGATGAAGAGAGAGGGCAGACTGAGATAGATATAGAGAGAGCTGAAGAGAGAGAGATGGAGACAGAGAGAGAGAGATAAAGAGAGAGAGAGAGAGAGAGAAAGAGAGATGAAGAGAGAGGGATAAAGAGATAGATAGAGAGAGAGAGATCAAGAGAGAGAGAGAAAGATGAAGAAAGAAAGAGAGAGATAAAGAGAGAGATGAAGAGAAAGAGAGAGAGAGAGAGAGATGAAGAGAGAGGGCAGACTAAGATAAATATAGAGAGAGATGAAGAGAGAGAGATGGAGACAGAGAGAGAGAGATAAGAGAGAGAGAGAGAGAGAGAGAGAGAGAGATGAGAGAGAGAGAGAGTGATGAAGAGAGATGATCAAAAAAGAGTGAGACTGAGATAGAGAAGGAGAAAGTGAAAGGGAGAGAGAGAGAGAGAGAGAGCGAGATGAAGAGAGAAAAAAAGTGAACCTCTCGTCCTCCAATCCGATTTTCAATGGAATTAAAATGTTATAGCATAGGAGCAAATAAAAGGGGCACTTATCGAAAGGTAAGAAGGGGCATTGATGAAAATGGGAAGGGGTTGTTATTAAAACAATGAGAGATGCACTTATCACTAGTAAAAAAAGGAGCACTTCTTAGGCAGGACAAGGGACACATGTCAAAGTAAAAATGGCAATTATCAGAGGTTTAAAGGGGCATTTGTGAAAGGAAAAGGGGCACTTTTCGCACCTGAAAGTAAACACCTACCACAGATGAAAAGGGGTACTCACCACGATCATTCACATTTTACACGTTTGAATGTTCATATAAAATGCCCTAGCTGTGGTAAATTCTTCCAAAATCGGATCGCATTCGGATTGTGTATAGTGTGCGCTGAGCCTTGGAGACTGGTTTGTGTTCCATTGATAATTCTCTCTGTCCCAGTCGACTGGCTGCGCCTATAACGACAGGGTGGCAATAAACAAAACGGACTAGCATACTTCCGATAATGCAGAGCACCGGTATCAGTGAATGGGGAATCTTTTAAAAAGAACGTTTTGATAATATAATAATAATATTTATGTAATACACCGGCTGTATAACCTGACGCCGCACGAGCCCCCATGATAAGGGGCTCAAACATTCAATGAAGTTTTTTCTACTAGAAACCCTTTCACTTCACCTGGGTGGAGAGTGGTAATTGTAGATTATATTTTCTCGCCAAAGTACATTAGTGTCACGCGGTGGGATTCGAACCGCGAGCCATTTGATCCACAGTCCGATGACGGGTATTTACCATAGACCACGACACCTCGACAAACCAAATTTCGTAGTTTAGGGATGCAATTTTTGGCAAAAATATTGAAAAGATCCACTGGCAGTGCGCTATGCGAATATCACGTATTATTGTTGATTTTCAGAATGATATTAATGCATGCATTGGTCAAGCTGTAAATAAACATCAGATTGAACATAAATTAACTTTCTAAACAATATTTTTACAGGCGTATTTAATGATTTAACGCAGACATAAAATATTACTTATGTTTTTAAATATTGTTTCCGTAATATTGGACACACATGAACTCCTATGAATCTCAACCAAATGTGTACATGTCGGTAGCATATTTTTCACGAGAACATATTCTTCTTCCTCATGTTATGCTAGTCCCTTTTTCTATTTGGCCACCTTGTATAGGTCTATTGTCGACTTTTCATTGAGGCGAGTACAAAAGTAAACAGAAACTAAATTCCGGTCATATGTCAATTTCTACAATATATGTTTTTGAGGAAGCAGCTAGCATAATTCACAGCCGAGTGACGGTTATAGTGCAGCAACTAGGAATAGAGCTGCGTGTATTTATTGTAGTCTGTATCGAACGTCATATCATACAAGTTTCCTATGAGATCGCGCTGGGTCTTTTTATTTTGGAATAATAACATTGCCATATGTGTAGGCCTAGGTCGCCTAAACACATTCGTGATTTGACTACGCAAGGTTAAGGATATGGCACATTAAAGAGGCATGTTCCCCGTATTCCAGAGGGCGTTCAAAATACGTACCCGCTGGCGGACGGTGCTAGCTGCCTATTGACACCAACATAATACGGCTCTTACGCAGATGGCATGTTCCGAATGCCCGGACAATACCGATTATCGCATACATGTGCCGAAGTAATGCCAATCGCAGTTCGGCTGTAAGATTCGGCTGCTGTTTCCGCCCACTTTCGTGACGTCGCGATCGTCAGCGATCAGCTGGCTTGGCGAAGGCAGGCCAAGCCGCGCGTACTTTGATTGACAGCTGTATGCAAATATGCAAGTCGATCTTCGGAACCAAGATGGCGATGACCAGAGCAGCGCAACTGCACTGCGGGGACGATGCTCCTTTAAAGGAAGTTTGGAAGACTGTCATGTTTATTCGGAATGTAACGTACCGATGCAGCTGGCAAGAACAATTAATTGAATATATTATGAGAAGAAGTGATCTTCTTTCAGGGCAAGAATAATCACGCGGTCCAAATAAAGTTTGTAGGCTCATTAAACCATTGTCAGCCGTTATACTGGGAGCAAATAATAAGCAGCACGGTATTGCCTATCTATCTATCTTTGTCCCATAGCTTGGAACCATTGGGGTGACAATAAAAATGAACCCTGAGACGCAGCTTTTTCACAACTTCAGCTGTTATACAGTTCTAGTTCGCCAATAAGAATAATAGCCTATACTTCAATTATAATAATTAAGATATTACAGGTAAACTTTCAGATCAGTTGAATTATTATCATGGCTTGGAACAGGTTACAAAGAGCAGCCCTTTCTGAGGCTAAAAATGATGATTTGACACATCTCCAAGCAGCAGCATCCAATGGTCACCTGGAGGTTGTACAGGTTCTCATTGGCCAAGGAGCAGATCTAAATAAGGCTGGTGATGACGGCAGGACACCTCTCCACGCGGCATCATCCAATGGTCACCTCGATGTTGTACAGTTTCTCATTGGCCAAAAAGCAGATCTAAATAGGGCTGGTAATGATGGCGGCACACCTCTCCAAGCGGCTTCACTCAAAGGTCACCTCGATGTTGTACAGTTTCTCACTAGCCAAAAGGTAGATCTAAATACGGCTGATGATGATGGCAGGACACCTCTCCATGCGGCATCATTCAATGGTCACCTCGATGTTGTACAGTTTCTTATTGGCCAATCTAAATATTGCTAGTAATGGTGGTAGGACACCTCTCCACGCGGCATCATCAAATGGTCACATCGATGTTGTACAATTTCTCATTGGCCAAGGGGCAGATCTAAATAGGGCTGGTAATGGTGGCAGGACACCTCTCCACGAGGCATCACTTAAAGGTCGCCTCGATGTTGTAGAGTTTCTCACTGGCCAAAAAGCAGATCTAAATAGGGCTGTTAATAATGGCAGCACACCTCTAGAAGCGTTATCACGCAAAGGTCACCTCGATGTTGTACAGTTTCTCATTGGCCAACAAGCAGATCTAAACAGGGCTGGTAGTAAGGGGCGTACACCTCTCCAAGTGGCATCATTCAATGGTCACCTCGATGTTGTACAGTTTCTCATTGGCCAAGGAGCAGCTCTAAATAGGACTGGTAATGGTGGCAGCACACCTCTCCATGCGGCATCATTCAGTGGTCAGGTCGAAGTTGTACAGTTTCTCATTGGCCAAGGAGCAGATCTCAGTAGGGCTGGTAATGATGGCAGGACACCTCTCCAAGCGGCATCATCAAATGGTTACCTCAATGTTGTAGAGTTTCTCACTGACCAAGAAGCAGATCTAAATAGGGCTGGTTTTGATGGGCGCACACCTCTCCACTCGCAGTTAATTGATAAAGGTAAGTTCAGTTGATATTTCGTACGTTCCGGCTTATGTACTGTACATTTCTTTGACACTTCCTGTTTTTATAATTTATCATTTTCATTATTCATTTAGGGAAATATCTGAATCAATTGTTGATATTGGACATTTTGAAGAAAAAAAAAACTACCCACTAGGACAACTACCCCCCTACAACAACCATCCTCTATGACAACTATCCTAGGGGGTAGTTGTCTGGGGCGGAGTTGTCCAGGGATAGTTGTTCGGGGGTAGTTGTTTTAGGGGGTAATTGTCTGGGGGTAGTTGATTGGGGGTGCTTATCCGGGGGTGGATTTCCAGGGGGTAGGTGTCCGGATACGATTTTGTTCATCGTCTGTTCAATGCTACTTGAATATACTACTTTATATGTTAGGCTTCATAGGAGAAGTTAAAGTATTTGTAAAGAAACGTTTGGCTTGCACCTGTCCAGTAGGTCCCTCTAAATGCAAGATTTTTTGTTTCTTCTTTCGACAACAAAATCGAACACGCGATCTTAACTCACTTGTAACTCAGTTGATCCAGGATCATCTGTTGTTCCTATCCATGGTTTCCTCTGGTTAGGGTTATCACCATAATTATCTGGGCCATCTCTCCACCAGTTCTCAAGTCCAGATTTGAAGCGATTGATTGTGGTACTCTCCACAACATCGCCTAGAAGACCATTCCACACATTGATTATTATCTGGCTAAATGAGTTTTTCCTTAGTGTCTTCCGGCATCTTAGCTTGTTATGCTTAAGTGAGTGACCATGGGTGCGACTGCACTTTGTTCTGCTCTTGAAGATTGTCAAACTGGTGCATTATCCTGGACACTTGAATCATATCAGATCGTTTCCGTCCGAACTGTAGAGTGGGGATTTTCAGTGCTTTGAGTCTCTCTGAGTAGTTTAAGTGTCTCACACTTTGGCAAGTTTTGTAGCTCTCTATAATGTACTAGGTGCAAGCAAAATATTTCTTTACAAGACAGTACACCATTTTGGTACTATCAATTGCCATCACATGGAAGATAAATTCATAAGTACCTAGGTTTCATAATTTTAAAGAAAACTGAATTTGAACCCCACACAACCCCCTCCCCCCCTCTCTCTCAATAAAGTTAAGGAAATGTATGCACCCCCCCCCCCCGGAGCTACGTCACTGACTGTCCATTGTATTCCAGACAGTAGGTCTTACAAGTAAAATGGAAGCTGGAACAAGGATGATGTAGTAAATAATTGTTATAGCTACTGTTTCCGATAGTTGCAATTGGATGATCTCTTGAAGTTCAGGATTTACCATATTGATGATGAAAACGATGAATTTTCAACATGGATATTGGTATCATTCATGTAAACGATGAGGATAAAATAATGCTGTGTTTAAACACGGTAGCCTCGGCAGTGTTAAATCTGTTCCCTTTTTGAAAGCCCTGCAATCCTATGATTGTACACAAGGATCGAGCTTTTTGATATTTTGAAAATCAAATGTCTTCACAATTGAGAATACATGTACATGTATGTCATAAATTATCATCTTTAATGAATACACATATTTGTACCTTTCCCGAGTTTTGCTTGGTTATTTGGTACTGAAGGAACAACATGAAAGAAAACTATTTACATGACCACATTCATGTTTTATTCATTCTATTTCTAATACTTTCTCATGTTCTTAAGACACTATCATTTTTGTTGTGCATCGTTTTATCTAGCTTTATGTCTCATGACTATTTGTAGGGAAAAGCAATCATATCAACAAATATGCACCATTGCTGCTCTTCAATATGACTATGATATGCAATAGGAAATTAATCTGTCATGACTCATGATAAATTCGTTTAACAATTAATTTTACCTGATTGATTCCACTGTTCACAGGATTTAGTAGAGAGAGAGAGAGAGGGGTAGTATTGATCATTCTCACGATTAACGACGATGTTTTATTCTCATTTGTTCATCGTCTCTACAATGCTATTTACCTTTTTATGTTGGGCTTCCTGGGAGAGGTTTCATTTGTTGTAAAGGATTGTTTGGCGTGCACCCAGTAGGTCCCTCTGAATTCATTTTTTTCCTTCTCTTGAATGGATTTCAATAACAACATCGAGCACGCGATCTTAATCTTTAGAAATCGGATCGCAGTAGAATCGGGTAGTGTGCGCTGTGCTTTAGGGACTGATATGTGTTTCATTGATACTTCCCTTGTCTGTCCCAGTCGACTGGCTGCGCCTAAAAGAACAGGGTGGCATTTAAAAAACGGACAAGTAAACTTTCGACAATTTAGGACAATCTATACCGGTATCTGTAAATTGGTGTTTTTTTTTAAAGAACGTAATAATATATATTTATGTCCTTTTGTATACCCCGGCTGTATAATGTCTAGCCCCATAGGTCCCCATGATAAGGTGCTGAAACATTCAATGAATTTCTTCCCACTGGGTAACCATTTACTTCACCTGGGTGGGGAGTGGCAATCGTAGATTATAATGACTCGCCAAAGCACATTAGTGCCGCGCGACGGAACTCGAACTATAGATCAAGACACATCTACACGAAAAATATGTCGTATTTTAGGGGTGCATTTTTCTGCCACAATGTTAAAAACATTATTGGTAGTGCTACTTGCGAAAATTGCGTGTCATTGATGAGTTTTGTAACGGTTTTATCTTTGATCGAGCCTTGGTCAAGCTCTAATAAACATCAGATTGAACACAAAGTAACTTTACAAAACATTTTTAAAGCGTTTTTAATGATTTAAACACAGACATAACATCATGCTAATGGTTTAAAATGGTGTGTCATTGATACTGGAGTAATTTGATCTCCTATGAATTATTGCATTGATCACAAAATGTTCCCTAAAACAAACCCCCACCCCTATCGAATTTGTAGATATTGATATCATATTTTTCACGATAAAATGTCTTCCTTCCTCACCTTATGCGAATATGCTTGTACGTTTTTATTGGGTCACCCTGTAAAGTGCTAGCCTTTTGTCGACTATCTATTGAGCGGAGTAAAAAAAAAAAGAAACAGGAACTAAATTTAGGTCATATTTCAATTTCTACAATATATGTTTTTTGAGGAGGAAGCTAGCATAATGCACATCTGACTGACGGTTGAGTGTGTTAGGGCCATGATGCAGCTACTGGAATAGAGCAGCGTCCATTGTAGCCTGTACTAAACGTTATATCATACAAGTTTCGTGAGATCGTGCTGTTTTTTGTATTTCGGAATAACAACATTGCCATATCTGTAGGTCTAGCCCGCTTATACACATTCGAAAGGAGGTGATAGATATGAGACAATAATGGGAGAATGTATAAGACCGTCGTGTTTATTCGGAAATGGAACGTACCGATGAAGCTGACATGAACAACATTTGATTAATAGAATGTGGAGAAGAAGTGATATCCTTTGTGGGCAAGAAGCGTTACGCGGTCTAAATGAAGTTTGCTGGTGCATTATAGAAGACCACTGCCAACCGTTTTACTCGGAGCAGATAATAAGCGGCACTTATAGTCTATCTATCTATCTTCGTCCCATAGCTTGGAGTCGTTAGGGGCGACAATAACTTCATGTCTTCATTGGCTGTAATACAGTTCTAGTTGGCTGATCAAATAGCCTATAAACTTTAATTATACAGTCTAGAAATTACAGGCAGACACTCAGATCAGTTTTATTTCCATCATGGATGGGGACAAAATTAAAAAAGCAGACGTTCCAGAGGCTGAAAATGATGATTGGACACCTCTCCATGGGGCATCATTCAATGGTCACCTCGATGATGTACAGATTCTCATTGGCCAAGGAGCAGATCTAAACAGGGAAGATAAGGATGGATGGACACCTCTCGATGCAGCATCATTCAATGGTCACCTCGATCTTGTACAGTTTCTTATTAGTGAAGGAGCAGATCTAAAAAGGGCCAATAAAGATGGTATGACACCTCTCTACACGGCCTCATTAAATGGTCACCTTGAAGTTGTACAGTTTCTCATTGGCCAAGGAGTGGATCTAAATAGTGCTTGTAATGATGGCAGAACACCTCTCTTCGTCGCATCATCCAATGGTCAACTCGATGTTGTACAGTTTCTTATTGGTCAAGGAGCAGATCTTAAAGGAGCGGATAAGGATGGAAGGACACCTCTCTACGCGGCATCAGCAAACGGTCACCTCGATGTTGTACAGTTCCTCATTGGCCAAGGAGCAGATTTAAATAGGGATGGTAATGATGGTAGCACACTTCTAGAAGCAGCATCTCTCAAAGGTCACCTCGACGTTGTACAGTTTCTCATTGGCCAAAAAGCAGATTTCAAAAGGGCTGGTATTGGTGGACGCACACCTCTCCAAGCGGCATCATTAAATGGTCACCTCAATGTTGTACAGTTCCTCGTTGGCGAAAAAGCAGATCTTAATAGGCCAGGTATTGGTGGGCGCACACTACTTCAAGTGGCATCTTCCAACGGTCACCTCGATGTTGTACAATTTCTCATTGGCCAAGGAGCAGATCTAAATAGTTCTAGTTATGACGGCAGCACATCTCTGGAATTGGCATCTCTCAAAGGTCACCTCGATGTTGTACAGTTTCTTATTGGCCAAGGAGCAGATCTAAAAGGGGCGGATAAGGATGGAAGGACACCCCTCTTCGTCGCTTCATCCAAAGGTCACCTCGATGTTGTACAGTTTCTTATTGATCAAGGAGCAGATCTAAAAGGGGCGGATAAGGATGGAAGGACACCTCTACACGCGGCATCAGCAAACGGTCACCTCGATGTTGTACAGTTTCTTATTGGCCAAGGAGCAGATCTTAAAGGGGCGGATAAGGATGGAAGGACACCTCTCTATGCGGCATCAGCAAACGGTCACCTCTATGTTGTACAGTTTCTTATTGGCCAAGGAGCAGATCTAAAAGGGGCGGATAAGGATGGAAGGACACCTCTCTACGCGGCATCACTCAAAGGTCACCTCGATGTTGTACAGTTTCTTATTGGACAAGGAGCAGATCTAAAAGGGGCGGATAAGGATGGAAGGACACCTCTCTACGCGGCATCACTCAAAGGTCACCTCGATGTTGTACAGTTTCTTATTGGTCAAGGAGCAGATCTAAAAGGGGCGGATAAGGATGGAAGGACACCTCTCTACGCGGCATCATTCAATGGTCACCTCGATGTTGTACAGTTTCTTATTGGCCAAGGAGCAGATCTAAAAGGGGCGGATAAGGATGAAAGGACACCCCTCTTCGTCGCTTCATCCAAAGGTCACCTCGATGTTGTACAGTTTCTTATTGATCAAGGAGCAGATCTAAAAGGGGCGGATAAGGATGGAAGGACACCTCTCCACGCGGCATCACTCAAAGGTCACCTCGATGTTGTACAGTTTCTTATTGGCCAAGGAGCAGATCTAAAAGGGGCGGATAAGGATGGAAGGACACCCCTCTTCGTCGCTTCATCCAAAGGTCACCTCGATGTTGTACATTTTCTTATTGATCAAGGAGCAGATCTAAAAGGGGCGGATAAGGATGGAAGGACACCTCTCCACGCGGCATCAGCAAACGGTCACCTCGATGTTGTACAGTTTCTTATTGGCCAAGGAGCAGATCTAAAAGGGGCGGATAAGGATGGAAGGACACCTCTCTACGCGGCATCAGCAAACGGTCACCTCGATGTTGTACAGTTTCTTATTGGCCAAGGAGCAGATCTAAAAGGGGCGGATAAGGATGGAAGGACACCTCTCTACGCGGCATCAGCAAACGGTCACCTCGATGTTGTACAGTTTCTTATTGGCCAAGGAGCAGATCTAAAAGGGGCGGATAAGGATGGAAGGACACCTCTCTACGCGGCATCAGCAAACGGTCACCTCGATGTTGTACAGTTTCTTATTGGCCAAGGAGCAGATCTAAAAGGGGCGGATAAGGATGAAAGGACACCCCTCTTCGTCGCTTCATCCAAAGGTCATCTCGATGTTGTACAGTTTCTTATTGATCAAGGAGCAGATCTAAAAGGGGCGGATAAGGATGGAAGGACACCTCTCCACGCGGCATCACTCAAAGGTCACCTCGATGTTGTACAGTTTCTTATTGGTCAAGGAGCAGATCTAAAAGGGGCGGATAAGGATGGAAGGACACCTCTCCACGCGGTATCACTCAAAGGTCACCTCGATGTTGTACAGTTTATTTTTGGTCAAGGAGCAGATCTAAAAGGGGCGGATAAGGATGGAAGGACACCTCTTCAAGTGGCATCATGCAATGGTCACCTCGATGTTGTACAATTTCTTATTGGCCAAGGAGCAGATCTAAAGAGGGCGGATAAGGATGGAAGGACACCTCTCTACATGGCATCATGCAATGGTCACCTCGAGGTTGTACAGTTTCTCATTGGCCAAGGAGCAGATCTAAATAGTGCTAGTAATGATGGCAGTACACCTCTAGAAATGGCATCACTCGAAGGTCACCTTTATGTTGTACAGTTTCTTATTGGTCAAGGAGCAGATCTAAAAGGGGCGGATAAGGATGGAAGGACACCTCTCTACGCGGCATCATTCAATGGTCACCTCGATGTTGTACAATTTCTTATTGGCCAAGGAGCAGATCTAAAGAGGGCGGATAAGAAAGGCACGACACCTCTCTACATGGCATCATGCAATGGTCACCTCGAGGTTGTACAGTTTCTCATTGGCCAAGGAGCAGATCTAAAGAGGGCGGATAAAGAAGGCAGGACGCCTCTCTATATGGCATCATGCAATGGTCACCTCGAGGTTGTACAGTTTCTCATTGGCCAAGGATCAGATTTAAATAGTGCTAGTAATGATGGCAGTACACCTCTAGAAATGGCATCACTCGATGGTCACCTTTATGTTGTACAGTTTCTCATTGGCCAAGGAGCAGATCTAAATAGTGTGGATAAAGGTGGTATGACACCTCTCTTCACGTCCTCATTCAGTGGTCACCTCGATGTTGTAGAGTTTCTCATTGGCCAAGGAGTGGAACTAAATGGGGTTTGTAATGATGGCAGAACACCCCTCTTCGTCGCATCATCCACTGGTCACCTCGATGTTGTACAATTTCTCATTGGCCAAGGAGCAGATCTAAAAGGGGCGGATAAGGATGGAAGGACACCTCTCTACGCGGCATCACTCAAAGGTCACCTCGATGTTGTACAGTTTCTTATTGGACAAGGAGCAGATCTAAAAGGGGCGGATAAGGATGGAAGGACACCTCTCTACGCGGCATCACTCAAAGGTCACCTCGATGTTGTACAGTTTCTTATTGGTCAAGGAGCAGATCTAAAAGGGGCGGATAAGGATGGAAGGACACCTCTCCACGCGGCATCAGCAAACGGTCACCTCGATGTTGTACAGTTTCTCATTGGCCAAGGAGCAGATTTAAATAGGCATGGTAATGATGGTAGCACACTTCTAGAAGCAGCATCACTCGAAGGTCACCTCGATGTTGTACAATTTCTCATTGGCCAAGGAGCAGATCTAAAAGGGGCGGATAAGGATGGAAGGACACCTCTCTACGCGGCATCACTCAAAGGTCACCTCGATGTTGTACAGTTTCTTATTGGACAAGGAGCAGATCTAAAAGGGGCGGATAAGGATGGAAGGACACCTCTCTACGCGGCATCACTCAAAGGTCACCACGATGTTGTACAGTTTCTTATTGGTCAAGGAGCAGATCTAAAAGGGGCGGATAAGGATGGAAGGACACCTCTCTACGCGGCATCATTCAATGGTCACCTCGATGTTGTACAATTTTTTATCGGCCAAGGAGCAGATCTAAAGAGGGCGGATAAGAAAGGCACGACACCTCTCTACATGGCATCATGCAATGGTCACCTCGAGGTTGTACAGTTTCTCATTGGCCAAGGAGCAGATCTAAAGAGGGCGGATAAAGAAGGCAGGACGCCTCTCTATATGGCATCATGCAATGGTCACCTCGAGGTTGTACAGTTTCTCATTGGCCAAGGATCAGATTTAAATAGTGCTAGTAATGATGGCAGTACACCTATAGAAATGGCATCACTCGAAGGTCACCTTTATGTTGTACAGTTTCTCATTGGCCAAGGAGCAGATTTAAATAGTGTGGATAAAGATGGTATGACACCTCTCTTCACATCCTCATTCAGTGGTCACCTCGATGTTGTAGAGTTTCTCATTGACCAAGGAGTGGAACTAAATGGTGTTTGTAATGATGGCAGAACACCCCTCTTCGTCGCATCATCCACTGGTCACCTCGATGTTGTACAATTTCTCATTGGCCAAGGAGCAGATCTAAAAGGGGCGGATAAGGATGGAAGGACACCTCTCTACGCGGCATCACTCAAAGGTCACCTCGATGTTGTACAGTTTCTTATTGGACAAGGAGCAGATCTAAAAGGGGCGGATAAGGATGGAAGGACACCTCTCTACGCGGCATCACTCAAAGGTCACCTCGATGTTGTACAGTTTCTTATTGGTCAAGGAGCAGATCTAAAAGGGGCGGATAAGGATGAAAGGACACCTCTCTACGCGGCATCATTCAATGGTCACCTCGATGTTGTACAATTTTTTATTGGCCAAGGAGCAGATCTAAAGAGGGCGGATAAGAAAGGCACGACACCTCTCTACATGGCATCATGCAATGGTCACCTCGAGGTTGTACAGTTTCTCATTGGCCAAGGAGCAGATCTAAAGAGGGCGGATAAAGAAGGCAGGACGCCTCTCTATATGGCATCATGCAATGGTCACCTCGAGGTTGTACAGTTTCTCATTGGCCAAGGATCAGATTTAAATAGTGCTAGTAATGATGGCAGTACACCTATAGAAATGGCATCACTCGAAGGTCACCTTTATGTTGTACAGTTTCTCATTGGCCAAGGAGCAGATCTAAATAGTGTGGATAAAGATGGTATGACACCTCTCTTCACATCCTCATTTAGTGGTCACCTCGATGTTGTAGAGTTTCTCATTGACCAAGGAGTGGAACTAAATGGTGTTTGTAATGATGGCAGAACACCCCTCTTCGTCGCATCATCCACTGGTCACCTCGATGTTGTACAATTTCTCATTGGCCAAGGAGCAGATCTAAAAGGGGCGGATAAGGATGGAAGGACACCTCTCTACGCGGCATCACTCAAAGGTCACCTCGATGTTGTACAGTTTCTTATTGGTCAAGGAGCAGATCTAAAAGGGGCGGATAAGGATGGAAGGACACCTCTCCACGCGGCATCAGCAAACGGTCACCTCGATGTTGTACAGTTTCTCATTGGCCAAGGAGCAGATTTAAATAGGCATGGTAATGATGGTAGCACACTTCTAGAAGCAGCATCACTCGAAGGTCACCTCGATGTTGTACAGTGTCTCATTGGCCAAAAAGCAGATTTCAAAAGGGCTGGTATTGGTGGACGCACACCTCTCCAAGCGGCATCATTAAATGGTCACCTCAATGTTGTTCAGTTCCTCGTTGGCGAAAAAGCAGATCTTAATAGGCCAGGTATTGGTGGGCGCACACCACTTCAAGTGGCATCTTCCAACGGTCACCTCGATGTTGTACAATTTCTCATTGGCCAAGGAGCAGATCTTAATAGTTCTAGTTATGATGGCAGCACATCTCTGGAATTGGCATCACTCAAAGGTCACCTCGATGTTGTAGAGTTTCTCACTGGCCAGGGAGCAGATCTAAATAATATTGTTGGGCGCACACCTCTTCAAGCGGCTTCATTTAATGGTCATCTCGATGTCGTACAGTTTCTCATTAGCCAAGGAGCAGATCTAAATAGGGCTGGTATTGGGGGGCACACACCTCTCCAAGCGGCATCACTCAAAGGTCACCTCGATGTTGTACATTTTCTCATTGGCCACAAAGCAGAACCAAATAGGGCTGATAATAACTGCAGCACACCTCTCCACGCGGAGTTTATCGATAATGGTTAGTTCAGTTGGTATTTTGTACGATCCGGCTTATTTTGTGTACATTTCTTTGACATTTTCTGTTCATAATTTATAATTAATATCATTCATTTAGAATAATATCTGAATCGAATGTTGAGATTGGATTTTTAAGGGGAGAAGACCACTACGTCGATAAGGTCATTCCATTGAGCTGGCATAGTCACATTCCAACCTCCTTTGTTAAATGAAAATTGAAAACTTGTATAGGCCTTTATCATTAGTGATGAATGTATTTTATTGCAACTAATGAAACCCGAGGAAGTCCGTGGATAGCGAGACAATTTGAGTAATTCTTTTTAAAATTTGAAACATGTCAGGGTCAGATTGATCGAAAGAGACAGGTCGAGAAAAAAATGAGGGGATGGGCCACGAGGAACACTGACAATACAACACATTGTATGCTTTACAATATGCTTTAGAAAGTACCTAAACTTTAAATTGACGATCCCATGTTTCGTAGGGCTATTACGATCTTTCATGAAATGTATTACCTCGACGTACTGTACACGTGAAATAATGACCTAATTGGGCAAAAACCTTAGGGATTGATTCGAAAGCAAATCATTTTAACATGGGCAACCCAGGATATAGGTTAGTTATTAATTTGAACAGTCAAACACAACTACGGAAAACCGAAAACAAGCAATACCTTCCAAAGAAGCGGCTATCGTAGGGCCTACGCACAGTGAATATAGAGCTTTCGCCGTTCCGTGCAAGGCAGTGTGAACAAAAGGCATGGGGAAAATTAACCTGCTGTTGAAATATATTTTTTCGAAAAGATAATGCTGTTCCTTATTTGTGTTAAAAAACCATTAATGATTCGTCTATCAAAAGGCAAAAATGGTAAGAAATATATCCATATTGATCAAGGACGCCCGACGCACCCCCCCCCCCCCCCCACAACAAAAAAAGAAGAAAACCTTACCGTATTATCTTACGAAAATGCAAGTGTTTTTTTAAAAATTTACATTAAAAAAAACATTGTGAGAACTACCATGACCTAAACCGAAAATAAGTAATTACATGTAGGCCTATATACACTTTAAACAGAAAATCTGTCTTCGGTTGTTTCGTTGTAGATCCAGCCGGTGGTTCACAACAGGAAAGCGGGAGTGTCGAAAAACAGGTGGATAGCGAAGCAAACGTACACACCTCAAAATCAGAACAGCTCAACATAGACTCTGCATCTTCTGAACAGGTCGTAGAAGATGTTATTCATGATTCGACAGGGGCATCAGATGAGCAAGCAGGCTTGCTTTGCATCGAGAAGTATGGCATTGAAATCCAGTTTCATCCAAGTGAGATTTGGGGCGTTGAAGACATACAGGCAGTACCTGAAGTTCCAGCTGAACTGGTAGACCTGTTAACGGAGGACCAAGCAATAATTTGTGTTGGCCTTAAGGCGTCACCGTCTGATGCAAAGTATAAATATCCAGTAAAAGTGACGATGCCCCATTCAGCGATTTTCACAAGTCCTGATACTGCATCTACTGGGACGTACCATCGGAAAAGCAGTAAGAATCTTTACAGTTAACAACTAAATTATTCAAACCTTACCAAGTTTTTGTAATTTCTGAAGTATGTGAAAACTTGACTTGTCCTGAATTTCATGTTTCTAGAGAATGGGACATATTCAAACGTTAATACATCTAAAAGTATTCAACAAAGTCTGTAATTTCAACGTCAAGTTGACACAATGTCATTTGTTTTTGTAAATTGGGTAGATCATTCTATCCCAAGCAAAATGACACCAATCCAAGATCATACATGTCGATAAAGGGATTTGTTTTTAATTCTTTTTGTGAGATACCGTCTTGAGGAAATTTCTCTCTGCTTCAAACATAACTACGTTTTTTTTCTTTTAAAGAGGTATACATTGGGGTGATCTATCGTATAATCGGTGGTAAAAAGCTGGGGTACTCACCTCCTCCGTCGCTTCTGCGTTCTCTGAAATTTGTATTTTTTAAATATTTTTTTGCTTTGCTTTGTTTTCGATTTTGCAAACAAGAACAAATTGCGATTACACATCTGTCTTGTGTTTTCAATTAAAAGGCTCCGACAGTTTTTCGTTGATTTCCGCTGCCAATGGTGACCCTCGATGTGTTGTTAGAGAGCGAGACCTTGACCTCTATATTTCTCACTTCTCTGAATGGTGGATTGTTGCCTTCATCACAAAGGTATTCGTGGGCAAACGTGTCATCTGTACGCCTTTCGTACCCGAACCGAGCCATATGAACACTAAGCATCTGTTGAGGCTCTGCATTAGAGACAGTAACCAAGGGAAAGCGGAGGTATGAACGGGGAGGGGTATTGTGACAAAATGGCAGGAATTTACCAAGGAGGTTTGTCGACAAACCTAGGTTTATGTGCGTCATATGACGCGTTTCAACGCGTTTTTACAAACCTTGGTCTGTAAAAACGCGTCATATTACGCACATAAACCTAGGTTTGTCGGCAAACCTCCTTTGTGTATTCGGGCCAATTTGTTTAAAGACTAGTAAAGTACTAATGTCATATTCGCTTTTCGTCCAGGTTACTGGTTCAGAACAACAGAGCCTGCGTATGAATTTCACCACAAAATGACAAGCAACGTGTGCTGCAGCAGGGCAAATAGACCATCTTCATATTGTAATGGAGTGTTATGCGCACACTTTAAGTGATCGAATTCACCTGTTAGGAATGATTTAGTTAAAATTCAGAATATAAATGTCATACATTACTTGATGAAAGGACAAACATCAAAGCTTTTCCTGCCTTGTCCTACAATACGGAACGTTTGCCACAGGCAATTTTGCATCGATACAAATCTCATTCACCTGATAAGAATAATAGTGTTTCAATAGACATAATACAAACTGCATACATTAGTTGTTGCCAGGTTGGACAAACATGATGGCTTGCGATACCTAGCAACACTTCATATGTGCAGTTTGCATTCTGACTATTGAAATACTATTATTCTTATCGGGTGAATGAATCAATGTGTATTGAGGAATTTCACAAAGACTTATGTATTATATTTGATTTCATTTATGAAAACGACCTATTGCAAACATGAGTCCTTATTGACTGATCTATTTCATCGGATCCGGACACCTACCCCCTGGACATCCACCTCCGGATAAAACTTAAGATGAAAAATGACAAAGTGTTTAAACGTTAGTCATTCTTCCGTTCTTAATGTTGTTGTTTTAATTTTTGTTTTCAATTTAATGGCATATGGTTTTCTTGCTCATTTAAAATGTAAACTGTATATTATTGTATAAGAGTTTATAGCATTACAAATTTTGGGGTTACTTTCTTTTCATTGTACATGTATATTCTTTTCATATCATAACAAATCAGTCGGAACCCGGATACGTGACACCGATAAAGGGAGAAGAGTATTTTGTGGCATGGCGTTCTGGCGATCTTAAAGTAACCTGCCAGGTAGACGACAAGGAAACATACACCAAGGCAAGTTTATATCAATGCTTTAGTTACAACGACAAACCAACTCAAAATTCACTGATCGATTTGTTGGCTATTCAGAGCAATGTGTTTGTTTGGTTGGTGTGATGTCGGTCTGTATGACAGTTCCATAGCGTATTGAGAGACATAGTTGTGACACGCGGACACGTACGCGATCAAATGTAAAATCATGGAGCTGCAACTAGTTCCCTCCCACATACAATGTCTATATAGGAGGGAACTTATTTGAAAAACACCCACCTCTCTCAATACTGTGATGGAGGTATACTGGAGAGGGAAAACAAGTAGTTATGCCATTTTTTCTAATCGTAACAGTTGAATGAAAAGTTTACATTACAATTAAAGTTACTCGATTATATTACCTGAATATGAATGTTTATCTATCCTGGCAAATATATGCCACATTTCTTACTAAAGGTGTATTAAAGTGATATTGCGTATCAATTAAATAATAATAATAATATTGTTAATTTACCATCGCTCGACGATAGTGTGTGTGCGTGTTTTGTTGCGAGCAGACGTGGGTGTGCGTTTGATTACTCAACCATTTTAATTCATAGCACGCATTCGTAAAAACGGTTATTGTTCACGCTTATCGGACTGTGCTGTGTGTTTCAAACGCGCTACTCATAGAACCATCACGTGAATCAGAACATCTCCAAAACAAACTGGCACGGGGGGATTTGGGGCTTGGCACAACGGGGATTAGCCCTGTGGCATGATAAGAAACAATTTATTTTATATAGGATGATACCTACGGGGTCTAATAGAAACACATGTAACACCATTAAACTGTAGCCTAGCTGTAGAGGCAGAGATAATATGTAATTACGCGAATCGTTTAGGTCATACGATCTAATTAATGGGCATGACGGGTACATTTAATGTGTATCTATAATTGTTATCCTATGTCTTTCTTAACAGACACAACAGGAAACTCTGTTTCATAAATCACTTGAGGTCAATGTACGGTTCGTCGTTAACACTCCAGCCGCTGACCAATCTAAAGTCTTCGTCCAGTTCATCTTGGAACAAAGCGCAAAGATGGAAATTATTTGTCCGATGAATCTGTCAGGTAAGTGTTGATCGCTTAAAAACATATAAATGTAGGCCCCTAGCTTAGCCTTCAGCTTTATAACGAAGAAAGGAAGAAGGAGAAGTAAGAAGAACAACAACAACATTTAGAAGTATACATGTTAGTCTCATAACCTGTTTCAAACGGTTAAACGACAGGAATTAGGTTTCGAAAAAAAAATACAAGAAATTTTAAAATGTTAACAAATTATAAAATCGTCCCCAGAAAATGTGTCAGAAAAATATTACAGTTGGAAATACCAATGGAATTCAGTATTTGATTGAAAATATATTTAGGAAAAAGGAAACACCAACGTGAAACAGTGTTTGTTTGTTTTTTTTCTACATTTCTAACCATAGGGGACCAGATGACACCAAGGGGAAACGGAACTCAAAAGTAGGTCATATCTTTTTATTTTATTTTATTTCGAAATGTTCTGTTCCGCTTCTGATTTTCTCCTGGGAGTTAATGTACAGACCTTTTCAGTGCTTTATTCCTGACCACTTTCTCTGATTTTAAGTTGGGTCTGTTGTGTGACTTGGGTTTTCATAAAGTGGAATTTTCTTGGCTTGGGCAATTTATTTGCGCTGTTAAATTTTCTTCTCCATTATTGTAATTTAAATAAGTGACAGTCTTGTAGGTAATAACTAATTTGATAGTTTTTATGAATTTAAAAGGAACTTCAAGAGACAATTTATTTGTTTGGTTATAATATCATAACAATACATTAATTATTGTAACCTATGTATTGTATTTAAGATAGTGGTGGTGGTGGTTATTTTACTTGACTGCTAAGAAAGCATAAATGCTTGTAAGTAAGCAACCGTGCAGCCGACGGCTTTAGGTCCTCTCCGAGGGACATGGTAATGAGGATTAATACCTTACCAAAGGGGGCTAGCGCATCGCCTTGGCTTCGAACCCGGGTCACCGGATTACGAGACCACTGCTCTACCGACTGAGCTATCGCGCCTTCTCATAGCTGTGCTGTACATGTAAAGTTTATTTAACATTTTTGTCTAGCTTACCCCATTCACAGTGGCCTCAAACACCGCGACAGCAGCGGGACTGTCCCGCTGCTGTCGCGGTGTTGTCTTCAGTGTGAAGGCTCGGACCCGTTATAAACTATCGCGGGATAACACCGCCTCGCGATAACGCCGCGACAAACTATCGCTAGGTTCGCCTAGCTACAGCAGCGGGACAGTCCCGCTGCTGTCGCGGTGTTTACTCAGTGTGAAGGCTCTCCGCTATAACACCGCGACAAACACGTGTGATTTGTTTACTTACCTATCACTGACCTCTTTTCTCCAGCAATGGGGAACATAAAGTGAAATAGAAATAAAGTAACCAGTGGATTCAAATTGATTTTATTATTATGTAGATATTATAATTATCCAAATAAAAATATTTCACACTTCAAAAAATTAAAATATTCTGACTGGAAGCAATAAAAATGCTAGTTTTTTAAAAAGTAATATGATCGAGGATACAAAAAGCAACTTGACATGTTTACCTGTTGCAAGCATTGAAGTATTTCTGGTCATATCGGGGTCACTCGCGGGTCATGAGCCATGCATACACGTGTTTGTTACGGAGGTAATAAAAATCACCCGCTGCAGCGTGAATGGGTACATGATATTTATCCCGCTGCTGCAGCGGGATAACTTTTCTACTGTGAATGCATTTGTAGCGGTGTTATGGCGGTGTCGCCGCTCCGCTACAACGCCGCTACAAATTTCAAAACCACTGTGAATGGGGTACTAGACAGGTTGTAAATAGACCAGTTCACGGTTAGCACATTACTGCAATGACCCCGAATATCCACAGATCTTCGAAACATGAAGAGGTCCCACTTTGTACATTTTGAAATAATCACTGCTACAGCGATGGAGGTGCTATATAAATATCCTTTGTTTCCCCTTTTCAAAGAATCCTTTTCGAAGAATACTTCCACCTGTGTATCATGGAGTGCACTGAATGTGCATGAATGAATAATGTTACATAACTTTCATGAGCCCGTATCCAGTATTTCGTCTCCGTGTATTTCAAAATTTGTTCTGCAATGACCTTTATCTGCTCATGCTCAGACTGCAACCGTGAACTGGCTTATTGACCACCGTTTAGTTTGTCTAATCAATTAATTATTATCATTGACAAATTCTTGCCATGTTTAAGTTTTGATATCGCAAACTAAATGTTTGTCTCTCCTTCAGGCCTACCGATTCACCGGAAGTAACAGATGTTCATTTGCTAAGAATTATTATCATTGACAAATTCTTGCCATGTTTAAGTTTTGATATCGCAAACTAAATGTTTGTCTCTCCTTCAGGCCTACCGATTCACCGGAAGTAACAGATGTTCATTTGCTAAGAATCTCACAGGAACTCCTTCCGGATCATTTCTCCGCTCTGCACCTTACTCTGGGGATCAAACCAAGTATTGCACAAGGCATCCTAACGCAAAGGATAAATGACTATCCGGATACATACATGCACCTTCTACAGCTGTGGAAAGCAGAATCCCATAGGACCCTGAGAGACTTGGACAAGGTTCTTGTTGAGTCTAGGGCTGGTGGTCTTAGATCCAAGTATAAATAAGAGCAAAGGTAGAACATCTAATTACACTGTTTTGTTGACAGTGAAGGTGACTGTTCAAATATTTGCTGCAGAAGAAACTGTGAGATTTCTTTCCTCTTCTTCCCCTACCAGTACATTACAGACCACCGTTGGCGTGTTATTGTACCTTATGCTTGTCATTTGACAATTAGTGTACAAAGCAAGTAAAAAGGTAAAGACCAGTTTTGGAAACGCCCCCCCTCTCAAAAAATGAAATGGAAGCTCTATTACCAATCATGTGAAATAATATGTTTTGACTAATACGTAATGATACAGATTTTGCCGGGAAACCGCCTAATAATTGATATATTTGGTAAACTATTATATATATTTGGACCTGATAGGTATCGCGAACGTGTCATGCACGTGTCGTGTAGTCCCATATACATCTTTCTGTGTACAGGGCTTGTAACTTTACCAAGACTGGGCCTAATTTCTTATCATTTTGATGATTCCAGAACCTTGCAGTACACACAAATACTTATATGCTAGATGATCAACCTTTTCTGATCGATTCCACAACGTTTCTTTCACAGTGAAATCGCATGACGAGAATTGATTTTTACCTTTAAGAACTCTATGTGCAGCTAAAACAGAATATTTATTCATATTTCTATTTGGAGTACGTTAATGTGTTCGTGGTGATTATACTGTACTAAACTGTTTATCATAAATATCATGTTACCACTTTAGATTATTTACTAAGATAAACATGTAGTACGAATAACTAGTGACATTTTTACTTGTGAAAATTTATATACCATTGAACCAGGCATTATATTTCATCTGATATTCTGATATTCGTGACTTTTATTTGATAATGCTATTGATAATGTTTGAAACATTGCACTGTGTTATTGTCTATACGAACAAACTTGAAGTACTGCCATAATTTGAATTGTACTGGGTCTTTGTGTTAAGCAGATTTTACTATTTTGTAATATATTATGCCAACTACATGTATAGCATTGTAAAGTTGAACTGAGCGCAAGCTTAACCTCCTACTAGTTAAATGTCATTTTGTAAAAGGCACTATTTTGGTGTTAGTTTTGTTTCTTCTTTTCATGTAACTTTTAGGACATTTGTAAAGGTATAGCACAAAGTCATTAGAGACTGGTGTCGACCGGTGAGTAAAATTAAGGGTTCTTCTTTATTAAAGTTGTATCTGTTTTATGCCAAGATGTTATTTAACAAGGTAACATGCATTGTAATTATTGACACTACTGTAAATATTGCTCACTGAATTATATAAATGACTGAATCAAGATCTTTGTAAAATGATGTTGAACAGAAAAGAATAGTATTGAATATTTGATAATTGATTAATTTATAATTAATCTTTATTTGATTGACAGATTTCACTATTAAAGTGAACATGACAAATTTACTCTCCTTGTCCTACCAAACAACACGCATCTTGACTATTGAAATACAATTAAGTGTAACAGGTGAATGAAATAATTTTTAACGAGGCACTTTCAGATGTGTGCATTAAATTTCGTGGTGTTACAAAGAATGGCCAATTGAATAATAGCTAAACAGAGAGTAAATAAGTAGGTTAGAGTCCTTGGATCACTGTAAATACTTTCCTACTCTTCATAGTGTCACCATAATGTAAATAAACTTTCTAAAGTTAGTTATACAAAATTGGAAGTATGTACTTGTTTTGAATACATTTGTCATTTAATATTTGCATCTCCAACGGTTGTTTCATTATTGGATGTTTTACCTTTCTATTTTTCTTCAATTGACGCATGACTATACACTTAATGTGTGTGTGGGTAGGCGGGCGTGTGTGAGTGAGTGTATACACGTTTACATGTACATAAAGAGCTCTGATATATTAATATATTTGTTATAACAAGCTGATTTGTGTTGTTCCCATCTCTTTATATTCTTATAATACAACTAGATTCCTGATATTACATAATAATTTTCTTGGTTCCTAGCACCTCCCACTGTATACATAAACACTCGATATTAGGCAGGGTAAAGAATTATGTTGAAACGTTAAGGATAAAATAGATTTCACCAATGGGGCTTCTTAAAGTTACGATTTTGAACTTTATAAATGTTATCTTCGTCAGAGACAAACTCTATACCCGGACCGTAAACCCGGTTACCTTTATTTTCTTTAACCCAGTCAGCCCTACTAATCACAATATTACAAAAAGAAATAATAAGAAATATATTATTAAATGAGGCGATTTCATGCAAGACACCTGAACTATTGCCCACACAATCGATTGAACGGTTGCAAGCAACGAAATAAAGCTGTGTTCAACTCAATGGCAACCATTGGAGTAGCATTGTTGAAGAAAAATGAAACACTGAAAAGACTGAATCAATTTTTCAGCAAGAGGAAAGGAAACAGCGCCATCTAATCATCATTGATGAATAACTCGAAGAACAGTATAACTCGAAGAACAGCAGAATAAATAAAATAAGGAAGGCGAATAGAAGCAATGAAATGGACATGGCTGATATAATGGTCGAGATTCCCACAAAATGTAGGCATGTTTTAAGTGGGTGTTTGTGTGGGTGTCTGTGCACGTGTGTGTATGTGTGTATGTAAGTATTTTTTGTTTGTTCTTCTCTTAAATGTCTTTTTATGTTCATGCCTTCTTCATGCATGCATGTTTCATGCTTTATTTGATGTAAATAGTAAAAGTTCATATGTATTATTTAGATGTGAATGTAAAATCATATTCTATATAATAATATTAACATGCAGATTATTTTATGTATTGATTTTGTTATTGTTTGTGAAAAGCAATGGAGAAAATAAAATATCATTAAAAAAAAAAAAAAAGTATTGCCAGGCGAAAATAATTGTTTTCAAATTGGACAGCCTTAAGACCCTTTAACAACAACAACAACAAATCATTAAATTTCTGAACAATTTAACATATCGCATACCTCACTGCCCAAACCTACAAGTACTCCTAATCCTAATCCTTACCCAACGAGGATCCTTGAGAAGAGGAAAAGGGCATTAATCATGACAATTTGGGCAAAAAGTAATACATATCTAAACAAGTGCAGAGTACCCCAATGACCAATTAAACTTAAATGCCAGTGGTAATCCTAGTGCCTACCCCAGGGGTGCCAGAGAGTCTTACAAGGTGGGGGAGGGGGGCACCAACGTAAAGGGCACTTTCTGGAAAAAAAGGGGGACCTACAAAGAGAAATCTCAAAGTGAAAATATGACAATTTTGTATTGGTATATGCCCCTACAATGTGATAACATTATCAAAGATGATTTCAACGTTCTCTTTGCACGGTTCAAGATACTGCTTTAATAACCATCACATTTTGCAGTTTGGTGTGATGATCAGAATAATTTAGGATTAGTGAGGTCGCATTCCGAAAGAATATTTTATAAAGAGCAAAAGAAAATCCTGATTGGGTTTTAAGCACATTGCAATCATGAAAGACTGAACAGATCTTAAATAAGAAACACATTTATATCAACTTTAAATGCGAGATCATGTAGCGAGCGAAGTTTTGGTGAAGTTAAAATTCGGTGCCTTTAACTTAGGAGCACATTTTATGGTAAAAGGAAACGATGGCATATATCCAAATGGAATTTTGTTTTGTTAAAGAGCACATGTCACAGTAAAACGGGGAATTATTAGAAATGAGAATGGAGCACTTCTCGCACCTGATAAAGGGCACTCACCAGAGATGAAGAAAGGCTTTAATGATAACGGAAAAGGTGCACTTATTACAAGGGGAAATGAGCACTTGTCGAAGGAAAATGGGCATGTTTTAGATTTTGATAGAGGCATCTATCAGAGGTGTCAGAATGGGCATTTATAAGAAGGGGAAGCGGCTCTTGTCAAAAAAGAAAAGGGGCATTTATGAGCAGGAAAATGGCACTGATTAGAAAGGATAAAGGGCACGTGTCAACATAAAAGGGTGCACTTTTTATAGATGAATAGGGCCTCTTATTGCAGAGTGAAATGGGTGACCTCTCAGATTTAAATAAAGGCACTCGTCGGAGATGAAAAGGGGAATTTATAAGAATGAAAAGAGGGCACACAAATGAAAAGAGGCACTTGTCAAAATATAAGGGGCACCTCTCAGATTTAAACAGAGGCAATTAAAGGTAAAGTGACACTTGTTACAGATTGTAAGGGGCATTTTTGGGACATTGAAATCTTAACCCTAATCTGAACCTTAACCCTAACCCTAAATATTAACCAAATCATAGTCCTAACCGTAACGTGGACCCCCAAAAACGAAAATATAAATGCTTTCAAATCTCAGATAAAGATACACAATTATCCATAGCAGTCTCCGCATTCCAATCATAAAAACTACCCCCCCCCCCTTTTCCTCCACACGGCTATTGACCACTCACTACTTATGTTCAAATGCTGGTAAATTTGGTCGGCGTAAAGGTCGTGTTTGGAGCTAGTCGGCGTAAGTATGGCAAGGTCGGCGTAAAGGCTGTTGTGGTAACTATCTGAACGATAGTGGTCTTAGCTATGCCGACCTTTATGCCGACTGAAATACACCGGGATATTTCCAGCAATCTTATCAACAATTATTCGCCACGACTATGATATGCAGTAGCAAATTAATCTGTCATGACTCATGATACATTCGTTTATCAATTGATTCCGCTAGATTGATTCCACTGTTCGCAGGATTCGGCAGAGAGATAAAGAAGAGATCATTCACACGATAACAACGATGTACTATTCATATTTTTTCATCGTCTGTACATTGCTTTTTGAATAAACTCCTTTTTTATTTGTATAGGCTTTCTAGGAGAAGTTTCAATTGTTGTACAGTAACTTTTAGCTTACACCCAGTAGGTCCCTCTGGTTAAAAGGTTTTGTTTTGACTTGTTTTCAATTAGGGACTTTTCGATTTGCACGTCGACATACTGGACTGTAACGTATGACGTCCTTTTAAGGCACCGACAGTGCCTTATTAGGACGTCACACCTAGCAGTCCACTATGTCGACGTGCAAATCGAAAAGTCCCTAATGGCAACATCAAGCACGCACTGAGTGCAAGCCAATTACATTATTTACAACAATAAACATCACTGTGGAACTATCACATGGCAAACAAATGGAAGATATAGCTAGGTTGAATAATTTTAAAGAAAACTGAACTTGAATCCCGCACAACCCCATCGCTCCCCTCTCTCTCTCTCTCTCTCTCTCTCTCTTTCTCTCGCAATACGATTAAATACGAAAAACATGCCCCCCCCCGGAGCTTAGTCACTGACTTAGAGCGTTATTCATTTTCTTCTCCATACAGTAGGCCTTCAAAGTAAAAAGGAAACTGGAACGAGGATGATGAAGTAAATATTTGCTAAAGTAATACTGTTTCCCAGGTTTGCAGTCTCTAGCTTTATGTCTCATGATAATTTAAGGGAAAAGCAATCTTAGCAACACAAATTTGCTGTATATTAGAAACAATTATTCGCCATTGCTGCTCTTTAATCCGACTATATGCAGTGTATACATCATTACTTAATAACATTATCCAGACTCATTCGTTTACAAAAATTAATTCTATCCGATTGATTCATAAAAATGGATGAAAATTGCTGTTTCATAGATATTGGACAAACTTGAACTCCTATGAATTATTGCAATCCAAAATACTCCCCCCCCAAAAAAAAAAATTAAAAAAAATCCCTCTTCCAAATCTGTAAATGCACGTTGGTATCATATTTTTTACGATACATATTCTCCTCCGTCATGTTATTGGAATATGCTAGTACGATTTTATTGGTTAGGCCTATTGTCAACTGTTCATTGAGCCGAGTAAAAAAGTAAACAGAAACCAAATTCAGGTCATATGTCAACTTCTACAATATACAGTTTTGAGGAAGCAGCTAGCATAATTCACACCCGGATAACGGTTGAGTGCGTTATAGTCATATTGTAGCAAAAATTGAATAGAGCTGCGTGTATTAATTGTAGCCTGTACTAAACGTCATATCATACTAGTTTCCTATGTGATCGCGCTGTTTTTTTTTTTTGTATTTCGGAATAACAGCATTGCCATATCTGTAGGCCTAGGCCGCCTATACACATTCTAAATTTCACTACGTTGAGGAGGTGTTGGATATGTGATATTAATGGGAGAATGGAAGACCATCATGCTTATTCGGAAATGGAACGTACCTATGCAGCTGAAATGAACATTAAATATAATATATAATGAGAAAAACTGATCTCCTTTGTGGGCAAGACAAATCACGCGGTTTAAATGACGTTTGCAGGCACGTTAAACCATTGCCAGCCGTTTTACTTGGAGCAGATAATAACTGGCACGGTATAGCCTACCCATCTATCTTCGTCCCATAGCTTGGAGTCGTTAGGGGCGACAATGAAATAGACATAATGACACAGATTCTCATTAACTTCATGTCTTCAGCTGTAATACAGTTCTAGTTGATCAAATAGCACATACTTTTGCTATAATAATCTAGAAATTACAGGCACTCAGATCAGTTAAATTCTTATCATGGATAGGGACAAGTTTCAAAGAGAAGACCTTTCTGGGGCTAAACAAGATGATTTGACACCTCTCCAAGCAGCAGCATCCAATGGTCGACTCGACGTTGTACAGGTTCTCATTGGCCAAGGAGCAGATATAAAAAGTGCTAGTAATGACGGCGTGACACCTCTTCATGTGGCATCACTCAAAGGTCACCTCGATGTTGTACAGTTTCTCATTGGCCAAGGAGCAGATCTAAATAGGGCTGATAATAAGGGCAACACACCCCTCTACGCGGCATCATTCAAAGGTCACCTCGATGTTGTACAGTTTCTCATTGGCCAAGGAGCAGATCTAAATAGAGTTGGTCGAGGTGGCAGCACACCTCTAGAAGTGGCATCATTCAATGGTCACTTCGATGTTGTACAGTTTCTCATTGGCAAAGGAGCAGATATAAATAGGGAAGATGAGGAAGGATGGACACCTCTCTGTCTAGCATCGTTCAAAGGTCACCTCGATGTTGTAAAGTTTCTCTTTGACCAAGGAGCAGATCTAAATAGGGGTAGTAATGATGGCAGTACACCTCTAGTAGCAGCATCATTCGATGGTCACCTCGATGTTGTACAGTTTCTCACTGGCCAAGGAGCAGATCTAAAAAAGGCGGATAAAGACGGCAGCACACCTCTCCACGAGGCTTCATTCAATGGTCACCTGGATGTTGTACAGTTTCTCACTGACCAAGGAGCAGATCTAAATACGGCGGATAATGATGCCAGGACACCTCTACATGCGGCATCATCCAATGGTCATCGCGACGTTGTACAGTTTCTCATTGGCAAAGGAGCAGATCTAAATAGACTTAGTCGAGATGGCAGTACACCTCTCAAAGTGGCATCACTCAATAGTCACCTGGATGTTGTACAATTTCTCATTGGCCAAGGAGCAGATTTAAAAAGGGCGGATAAAGATGGCAGGACACCTCTCTTCGCGGCATCACTAAATGGTCACCTTGATGTTGTAAAGTTTCTTATTGGCCAAGGAGCAGATCCAAACAAGGGGAATATACATGGCAGGACCCCTCTCAATACAGCATCATTCGATGGTCACCTCGATGTTGTACAGTTTCTCACTGGCCAAGGAGCAGATCTAAAAAAGGCGGATAAAGACGGCAGCACACCTCTCCACAGGGCTTCATTCAATGGTCACCTTGATGTTGTAAAGTTTCTTATTGGCCAAGGAGCAGATCCAAACAAGGGGAATATACATGGCAGGACCCCTCTCAATACAGCATCATTCAATGGTCACCTGGATGTTGTACAGTTTCTCACTGACCAAGGAGCAGATCTAAATACGGCGGATAATGATGCCAGGACACCTCTACATGCGGCATCATCCAATGGTCATCGCGACGTTGTACAGTTTCTCATTGGCAAAGGAGCAGATCTAAATAGACTTAGTCGAGATGGCAGCACACCTCTCAAAGTGGCATCACTCAATAGTCACCTCGATGTTGTAAAGTTTCTCATTGGCCAAGGAGCAGATTTAAAAAGGGCGGATAAAGATGGCAGGACACCTCTCTTCGCGGCATCACTAAATGGTCACCTTGGTGTTGTACAGTTTCTAACTGACCAAGGAGCAGATTTAAAATGGGAGGATAAAGATGGCAGGACACCTCTACATGCGGCATCATCCAATGGTCATCGCGACGTTGTACAGTTTCTCATTGGCAAAGGAGCAGATCTAAATAGACTTAGTCGAGATGGCAGCACACCTCTCTTCGCGGCATCATTCAATGGTCACCTTGATGTTGTACAGTTTCTCATTGGCATAAAAGCAGATCTAAATAGGACTGGTAATGATGGCAGCACACTTCTAGAAGCAGCATCACTCAAAGGTCACCTCGATGTTGTACAGTTTCTCATTGAAAAAAAAACAGATCTAAATAGGATTGGTATTGGTGGGCGCACGCCTCTCCAAGCAGCATCATTCAATGGTCACCTTGGTGTTGTACAGTTTCTTATTGGCCAAGGAGCAGTTCTGAATAAGGTTGGTCGAGATGGCAGCACACCTCTAGAAGTCGCATCAATCAAAGGTCACGTCGATGTTGTACAGTTTCTCATTGGCCAAAAAGCAGATCTAAATAGGGCTGGTAACGATGGAAGCACACCTCTAGAAGCGGCATCACTCAAAGGTCATCTCGATGTTGTACAATTTCTCATTGGCCAAGGAGCGAATCTAAATAGGGCTGGTATTGGTGGGCGCACACCTCTCCAAGCGGCATCATTCAAGGGTCACCTCAATGTTGTACAATTTCTTATTGGCCAAGGAGCAGATCTAAATAGGGTTGGTCGAGATGGTAGCACACCTCTAGAAGTGGCATCACTCAAAGGTCATCTCGATATTGTTAAGTTTCTCATTGGCCAAAAAGCAGATCTAAATATGGCTGGTATTGGTGGTCACACACCTCTCCAAGCGGCATCATTCAATGGTCACCTGGATGTTGTACAGTTTCTCATTGGCCAAGGAGCAGATCTAAATAGGGCTGGTAAAGATGGCAGCACACCTCTGGAAGTGGCATCACTCAAAGGTCATCTTGAGGTTGCACAGGGTCTCATTGGCCAAGGAGCAGATCTGAATAGGGCTGGTTTTGATGGGCGCACACCTCTCCATGCGGCATCATTCAATGGTCACCTCGACGTTGTACAGTTTCTCATTGGCCAAGGAGCAGATCTAAATACGGCTGGTAATGATGGCAGGACACCTCTCCAAGCGGCATCATTCAATGGTCACCAGGACGTGGTACAGTTTCTCACCGACCGAGAAGCAAATCTAAATAGGGCTGATATTGGTAGGAGGCACACACCTCTCCACGCGCAGTTAATTGATAAAGGTAAGTTCAGTTGGCAAGATTGATTGTATTTTTATTGACTCTATCGACCCCCTCTCGGGGTATGAGAGTATTTTTTCAACATAGTATCAATATAGCAATAGTATAACAATGATAAACATGTGATAATATGAACAATGATAAACATATGATAATATGAACAAAGACTAACATGTGATAATATGAACAATAACAAACATGTGATACTATGAATAATGATTGTGATAATATGAACAAATCAATATATTATTTACAAATCAAGGCGAACTGGGCAGTTCACCCTCCTACCGCTACAAGTTTGCCTCACAACATTGCTTACTTGTGAGCTATCATTTACAGTATTACCATCTACACTTGGCTCTTTTGAAAAAATGTGACATAATTATCCTTACAAATTTTGCTTATTTTTTTAAAGCTGGCAAGCATGAACTGTATTAAAAACCTAATCCATTTGCAACACACTTGGTCTAGAGCTACTACTACACAGGTTATTTAATATATACATTTTTCTCTCATTTTGAAAGAATGGACATAAACAAATATAATGAAATTCATCACCAATATCGGTTGATGTATAAAGTGGGCATTGCAAATCATGTACTACTACATTTGCATCAAATCTGCGTTTATTAACAGGTAATCTATGTGTTCTACATCTAAATTTACTTAAAGTTATTGCTTCGTTCTGACATAATATCTGCAGGTACATTTTATAAACTTATTCTTAAATATCCTTTAGTTCGTGCAAATATTATTTGACCAGGTGGTTGCGCTCCATTCCTGAATAGACATGTCAGAAAGCCTGATTTTCACAGTATTCATTATCCAGGCAGCGCTATATCCTTCTCCTTGAGCTCGCCAGACGTTCCCAAGTCATGTATAATCAAAACTCAGGAGTCGTGAATGGTCGAATGTGGGTTGTGAATGGTCGAATAGCGGTCGGGAAGAGCTTGTGTTTAGGCATGTGGTCGGGATTTGTCGGGGGAAAATGGGTGATCGGGCTTGATTGGGCTTGGGCGGGTTGGTTTGATCGGCAGTAGGAACCCACCATTAAGCAGTATCTTCGATCGTGTAGAAAAAGAAACCAATATTGGAATCATCCCTGATAATGTGTTCACAATGTAGGGGTATATACCAATTTCTAAAAATTATATATATTGTCGCTGTGAGAGTTCCCTTTGTAGGTGCCCCTGTTTTCCAGAAAGTGCCCCTTTTGTGTTGACCCCTCCCACTTTAAAAGACCCCCTGCCGCCGCCCCTGTGCACGTTCGCAATCGTTTACATTGAGTGAACTGATGAGATAGGAATAAACGACCGTTTCTGCTGTATATTCTGAGCTATATAACACCTCATTTGGTTGTTTCTTTGTAGATCCAGTCGTTGGTTCAGAAAAGGAAAGCGGGAGTGTCGAAAAACAGGTGGATAGCGAAGGAAACGTAGAGACCTCAAAATCCGAACAGCTCAACATAGACTCTGCATCTTCTAAACAATTCGTAGAAGTTTATGATTCCATGGGGGAATCCAATCAGCAATCAGGCTTGATTCGCATCGAGAAGTATGGCATTGAAGTCCAGTTTCATCCAAGTGAGATTTGGCGCGTTGATGACATCCAGGTAGTACCTGAAGTTCCAGCTGAACTGGCAGACTTGTTAACGGAGGACCAAGCAATCATTTGCGTTGGTCTTAAGGCGTCATCGTCTTTTGCGAAGTTTGAATATCCAGTAAAAGTGACGATGCCCCATTCAGCAATTTTCACAAGTCCTGATACTGCATCTATTGGGACTTACCATCGAAAAAGCAGTAAGAATCTTTACAGTTAACAACTAAATTATTCATACCTTACCAAGTTTTTTAATTTCAGAAGTATGTGGAAAATTGACTCGTATCCTGAATATATGTTTCTAGAGTGATCTATCGTAGAATCTGTGATAAAAAGCTGGGGTACTCACCCTCCCCGTCGCTTTTACGTTCTCTGAAATTAGTGTTTGTATTTACTTTGCTTTGTTTTCGATTTTGCAAACAAGAACAAATTGTGATTACGCATATGTCTTTTGTTTTCAATTTAAAGGCGCCGACAGTTTTTCGTTGATTGCTGCTTCCAATGGTGACCCTCGATGTGATGTTAGAGAGCGAGACCTTGACCTCTATATCTCTCACTTCTCTGAATGGTGGATTGTTGCCTTCATCACAAAGGTATTCGTGGGCAAGCGTGTCATCTGTACGCCTTTCGTACCCGAACCAAGCCCTATGGACACTAAGCATCTGTTGAGGCTCTGCATTAGAGACAGTAACCAAGGGAAAGCGGAGGTATGAACGGGAAGGGGTATTGTAACACAATGGCAGGAATTCACAAAGGAGGTTGTCGACAAACCTAGGTTTATTTGCGTCATATGACGCGTTTCGACGCGTTTTTACAAACCTTGGTCAGTAAAAACGCGTCGAAACGCTTCATATGACGCACATAAACCTAGGTTTGTTGACAAACCTCCTTTGTGAATTCCGGCCAGTTTGTTTAAAGACTACTAAAGTACTTATGTCATATTCGCTTTTCGTCCAGGTTACTGGTTCAGAACAAAAGAGCCTGCGTATGAGGTTCATCGCAAAATGACAAGCAACGTGGGCTGGAGCAGGGCAAACAGACCAGTTTCATATTGTAATGAAGTGTTATGCGTAAAATTTAAGTGCCATGTTACAAATGATTTAATTCAACTGTTAGGAATAATTAAGTTCTATAGTCAGAATATAAATGGCATAAATTACTTGTTGTTTGGTTATCCGGGGGTGGATGTCCAGGGGTACGTGTCGTAGAACCCTCTTTCACAACTAAATTAATTGATACCGTAAGACCTTAATTAAGTTATTTTTTCTTCAAACCATTGTTCTTGTTGTTTTGTTTTGTTGCCCCCCCCCCCCCACAATCTTCTTGTTTTTAATTTCTGGTCCCCATGGAAGAAAAGCTGCAGTACGCAAGTGCAGCTGGAAATGGGCTATCCAGTCGTTTGCTTCCTCTGTCTTCTTGTTTACTTTATTTTATTTTATTTTATTTCTGCTCTTTTCCAATATAATAACTGAATAATAAAGAACATGTACACGTATAATACAAAATTCACAAACAACACAAATTTCATGTCAAAACGTTTTTTGTTTGTACATATGTTCACATAGTAACGAAATTTAATATATTCAACTATCTGTTGAAAAAGTGCAGGAGATCGCAATCATAAGCGATGCTTGACTAGGATGACGGCCTCAAAAACAAATCATAAGGTAAAACTTAAAATGAGAAATGACAAAGTGTTTAAACGTTATGCATTGTTCCGTTCTTAATGTTGTTGTTTTAATTTTTGTTTTCAATTTATTGCCATGTGGTTTTCTTGCTTGTTTAAAGTGTTAACTGTATATTTTGTATAAGTTTATAGCATTACACATTTTTGGGCTACTTTCTTTTCATTGTACATGTATATTCTTTTTATATCATAACAAAAATCAGCCGGAACCAGGATACGTGACACCGATAAAGGGAGAAGAGTATTTTGTGGCATGGCGTTCTGGAGATCTTAAAGTAACCTGTCAGGTAGACGACAAGGAAATATACACCAAGGCAAGGTCATATAAATGCTTTAGTCACAACGACAAACCGATTCAAAATTCACTGATCGTTTTTTTTTTGCTATTCAGAGCAATGTTTTTGTTTGGTTGGTGTGATGTCTTTAATTTTTATTTGTTTAAGTATTTATTTTTCATTGAATTCATTCAATGCATGTACATCATACTAATTATTACGAATTACATTACATATAGAGTACACAATTATACAACTTAATTATTTGGAATGAATAAATTTTATCCTAATAACCCCCTTCCACAAATTCAAACACAAAATGGTCTGTATGATCGGTGCATAGCGTACTGAGAGAGAGGTAGTTGTGACACGCGGGCACTTTCGCGATCAAATGTTAAATCATGGAGCTCAAAATAAATCCCTGCCAAATAAAATCTCTATCTAGAAGGGAACTTATTTGAAACTCCATAAATTAATATTTGATCGCGAACGTGCGCGCGTGCCACAGCTACCTCTCTCAATACTGTGACGGAGGTATACTAGAGAGAGAACATAAGTAGGTAAACAGTTGAATGAAAAGTTTATATTACAATTAAAGTTACTCGATTATATTACCTGAATATGAATGAATATATGCAACATTTCTTACCTAAGGTGTATTAATGTGATACCGCGTATCAATAGAAGCATAAATAATAATAATACGAATAATGTTTATTTACCATCGCTCGACGATAGTGTGTGTGCGTGTTTTGTTGCGAGCAGACGTGGGTGTGTGTTTGATTACTCAACCACTTTAACAGGAGATCAGAAACACGTTATGTTATATAGGATGATTCCTACGGGGTCTAATGGAGACACACGTAGTACCATTAAACTGTAGCCTTGCAGAGGAAAAGATAATCTTATATTAGGCAAATCGTTAGGACATACAATCTAGTTAATTGACATGATGGGTACATTTGATGTGTATCTAAAATTGTAATTCTATGACTTTTTTAACAGACACAACATGAAACTCTGTTTCATAAATCAGTTGAGGTCAATGTACGGTTCGGCGTTGACACTTCAGGCTCTCGTAAATCCCAAATCTTTGTCAAGTTTATTTTGGAACAAAGCGCAGAGAAAGAGATTATGTTCCTGATGACTCTGTCAGGTAAGTGTTAATTGCCTGAAATCATATATTTGTACGTCCTTGGTTTAGCTTTCAGCTTTATAACGAAGAAAAAAAGAAACAGACGGAAGAAACAGAACAAAAACAACCTTGAGTTCAGTTCAGTTCAGTTTAGTTCAGATTATTAAAAACACCAGACATAGCAATCATGACGAACAAACAAGATCCAAATTGAGACCCAAAAAAGCAATGCTTGTGAGTGTGGCCCCTGGGAAGGATGAAACTCTCAATCCCGGTTGATTGGCAAAGAGACCAACGTGTTTCAAGGATCAGCGCAGTTCAAAAACATGAAAGATGGTAGGATACGATCATGGATACGATAAAGTCTCACGCGCGTATAGCCCCGAAAACAAGCAGGTCCCAGAGTCCGCCAACCGAGATCAAGTTCATTTACACAAAAAACCATGATAACGTACAAAACTGATTACAAGGAAATGGCAAGGTTATGTAAACTTTATGCAACTTTAAAAACATATTTAGAAGAAAAAAAGCTGAATCACTGACATCATGAACTCCCTTAACACACACACCCACACACACACACGCACACACACACACACACACAGAAGCTGACTGGCTAATCCTTGCTATAATACGTAATAGCAGCAATGCATGATTTACATAAAAGTCTTAATCTAGTCTGCGGGTAACTAGTTCCACTAGTTAGTACATGTGATTCGAAAAGAATTCGGTGCAACATTTGTCCTTACATGAGGTTGACGCACAAGGTTACTTTGACCTGTATTGTAGCTTTGTATCTGGGAGTTACAGGGAAATAGGTCTTTTGACAGGCAAGCCTGAGGATAAAACTTAAAGTGACTTGGTAACATTGTTGAAGGTTGATGAAAAAATTGCTCAATTTCTGTATAAAATGTTACTTGCTATATTGCTTTTACTGTACTAACCCTCTGACATGCAAAAAATCCTGAACAAATTCTCAAACCACGAAGATATCTGTGTTTTTTTGTATTGAAGGAGTCAATGTTTGACACCCTCTAACAGTGATTAGCAGTAAATTCTCCCAACCGTTTTTCCATGAAAAAAAGGCAGGCTATACAAAATCTGTCAACCCTTAATTGTCTGGAATGGAATGTAGAGCCTTGTTATTGCTTTGTGACGTTTTCCATTCACCTAAAATGTAATATAGTTGGGAGTATTAAGGAATCGATCAGATCAGTTTTTAACAATTTGTACCATGAATAATGGTCCGTTTTCACTCAAATTTCCAGATTATCTTTAATTGTACATCTAGCATTGAAGTCACTTCCTTAGCACCACTATCTCTCATCTGAAAAAATGTTACCAAGTCCCTTTAAGTTTAAACACAAACATCATACTACTGAATGACACAAGCTCATCAACAGGCAGCAATTTCATTTCAAGGAATAATGGCTTACTAGGCTGTCTGAAGTGAGAGTTGGTAACAAGCCGAATGACTTTCTTTTGCAATATTTTAAGTTTATCAATATAAGTCTCAAAAGTGTTATCCCATGCAACATTGCAATACGGGTAAGGGAGAACAATACTGTTATATACAATTAATAAAACATTCTTAGGTATGATCAACCTTAACCTACATATGACACCAACACTTCGCGAAATCTTGTGTGCATATAGCATCCAAATGGGGTTTCCAAGATGAGTACTCATCTATTATAACACCGAAGAATTTAACATGCTCACTTCGCGCAACACTATGACCTCCTACCTCCAGAAGATCAACATTGTTAGGAATTCGTTTCCCCTGTATATATTTTAAGCTTATATCCTGTTTCAAACGTCTAAACGGCAAGAACATGGAAACAAACAAAACGAAAAAAAAAAAGAAAACGCTCATGCCATAAGATATTGACCTAGAAAAATTATAATTTTGTGTTCTATTTTCTGACAGACAGATTGATTAGGTACTAAGAATAAAGAATTAAATTTACTTATCTCGGCCAAGCTCTATTTTGGTGAAAGTTTCTCTACCAAACACATGGTGGCGCCAATCTGAATCGTTTGACCAACATCTCTCTCTGCCATCATGTTTGGTTTCATTTGCATTTACTATTAATCGAAGAAAAATACAAAATTTACAAGAAATTAAATGTTAAAAAGTTATAAAAGTGCCAGAAATAAACGTTACATTTTGGAAATACCGCTGCAAATCAGTTTATAATATAAATGAAATGCTTTAATAGGAAGAATGGAACACCGACGTGAATCAGTGTTTTGTTTTCTTACTATAGGGGACAAGGAGACACCAAGGACAAACAGAGCTCAAAAGTAGGTCGATATTGTTCTCTTTCTATTTCGAAATGTTCTATTTCGCTGCTGATTGTCTTCTAGGCGTTAATCTGACATTTTAAAATTCTAACCACTTTTTTATGTTAAGTTAAGTTCGGGTTGTTGTGGAACTCGGGTTTTAAGAGAATGGAGTTTTCTTGGTTTGGGCAATTTAATTGTGCAGTGGTGTTTTCTTCCCCCGTTCATTGTCATTTATTTACAGAAATTGACAGTCTTTTAGATAATCACTAGCTTGAAATGTTTTAATCATTTAAAAGGCGCTTAATGAGACAAGTTATTGGTTTGGTTATAATATTTAAAATATATTTATTTATTGTGGCCTTTTTGTTGTTTTCAACATAATATTGCTCTACATGCAAAGTTTATTTACGATTTTCTTCAACTTTAGATAGGTTATAAGTTCACCCTCGTTAAATTTGTATAATCAATTAACTATTATCATTGACAACATTTTTGCCATAGCTAGCTGAAGGCCTATATATTGATGTTAACATTGCAAACTCAATCTTTTTCTCTCCTATAATTTCAGGCCTACCGATTTACCAGAAGTAACAGAAGTGCATTTGCTAAGAATCTCAAAAGGACTCTATCCGACAAATTTCTCCGATTTATACGTTGCTCTGGGAATCCAATCAAGTATTGCGCAATGTATCCTAAAGAAGCAGGACAATGACTATACACAAACATACATGGAACTTCTGCAGCTGTGGAATACAGAATCCCATAGGACCTTGGCAGACCTAGACAAGGTTCTTGTTGAGTCAGAGGCAGGTGGTCTTAGATCCACGTATAAATAAGAGCAAAATTAGAAACTTTAATGACATTTACTTGGCTAGCTTGGCATGTGAATATGGGCAAACATTTGAAAATCTGCATGGCTTGCTTGGATGAATGATAGCAAGGTAAAAATCAAACAAGTTTGGGAGAAATAAGGTTCTTTTGTAATATGATGATTTACTTTTTTCTAAAATAAGTTAAAGCAATGGTTAAAGCTAAAGGTGAGTTCTGGTCATCCGATTGCATTGTGAAAGAAAAGGTGTGGAATGGATCAGAAAAAGTTGATCATGTAGCATGTTAAAGTATTTGTGTGTACTACAAAGTTCTGGAGTCATTGAAATCATTATAAATTTGGCCCAGTCTTGGTAAGGTAACAAGCACTGTACACAGAAAGATATATATGGGACTACACAAACAGTGTCGGGGCTACTAACCTTGATTTCCTAATCTTTCTATGCTCATTACTCAGCCAGTATACATTTTCTATCACATTTTTGGGGCAAATATCATTTATTTGTAATCTTGAACATTCAGTGTAAGTTTCGTTTAATTCTGTGAGAATTTTTAGTTTTTTTACCGAAACTCACCTTTATCTTTAACTTCTGAAAGAAACAGCACAAACCAATGACATTTGACTTATTTTGTGTTTGTACAGGATTTCAAATACCATTACATTCCGGACTTTCCCGCGCTTTTCGAGGTGCGCACTTCTGTCGAAACAAACAATACTCAGCTTAAATAGCTATATCGCTAATAATGGAGAGGTGGATTTATCTGGGTATGATTGCATTCTTCATTCTGTAGAAACTTTTCAGGTCTTCCGGGTTTTGTCATTTTTTCCCACGAGAGTTCTGGACCCCAGTATGAACTCATTTGCATACAGCCAATCAGAAAAATCTATCGAGCTAGCTAGACCCAAGCATGCACACACAGTAACCGTTGGGGTTACCGATATGCTTATAATAACCATGCAAATCCATCTTTTTTCATTGGTATGGACAGCGTAATACGACGTTGGAGTTGTGGGTTCGGATCGCAGTTTTTATTCAGTTCTATTTTTGGCCTTTATTAATAGTGAGGCAAAGCAATAAATGATCGAAGTCAAATTGTTTGTGATCTTTTTCTAATCTTCTAATGACGTAAAACAAATCAGTCAAGGTCCGGAACTCTCTTGGGAAAATAAATGACGCTTCCGGGTAAGTGTTTTGGTCACATGACCCAACACATTACTACCTTCAGTGCATACTCTGCAGACGTACATATTTATATCTTTTAATAATATTATTGTAGAGTGTAGACAGAATTTTGATGTTGGGCCTGAGCACAGTAGAGGGGCGGTCCTCCTGAATGTTACTGAAGATTGGTTGGATTGTATGGATGAAGCTGACATCGTTGGTATGGTAACAATTGACAATTGACCACTCTATCCTCCCTCTTAATCTTTAATTGAATGGGCTCTGTATACTTGTGCATCGTTCAACTACATGTTGTAGGTATCCGACTTATAAAATGCACAGTTGTAAATGAGGTCAATGTAGATCAAATGAGTTAAATGTCTTGTGCAATATAGGCCCCCTCCTAATTTCTGCCATCTATGTATTAATATATCGAATTGTATCTTTACTTTATTTCATACAGGGACTCTCTTGACAAGACCGCCTTGGTCTTTGGTAATTCCCTTGATGCAATGTATAATGAACTGCATTTGAGCTGTACTTCTGATTTGTATGTGTGTATGCTTTTTTTGTAATTACATAAAATTGAACTTGATCTTGCCTTGTACAAAATATCACTGGAGAAAAAAGTATACGTTGGAAATGTAATTATTTGAAATATCTATACTTCTGTTATATTCATCGAGAAAATGTATTACCTTTTTTATGAAAATTATATGTATCATTATGATGAAATAAGGAGCAGTTACTAACGTCATCAAGTTTATATAGATGATTATGATTTGTATACACATATCATTATTATTGCCTATCATCAATTATTTATGTTGTGGTCTTAGGCCATGATATATTATTATTTAGAATGTTGTCTTTAATTATGATGACATTTCTGAGTTAAAACACTGTTTAAGATAATTAAAAACAAGTATCAGTCTTTAACATTTGTATTCTTTGTATCATGCAATATACATGAACAACTATCATTCAATTGATTAGTTTCCAATGTCACATCAATTACCCTAGCTGTTTATACTTTCCTTTTTGTTTGTTTGTTACTCATGTAAAAAAGAAGAAGAACGAATTACCATTGAGTTGTATGACAATTAAAATCTCCAAAATTATAATATTTATAATCAAGGTTTTGCTTTATAATGATTATTTTGTATGTTCCTAAATAGATGAATAATATATAGATAACTTGTTTATAACCGTTGATGTTTGATTTTCTCGATTTGTTTTGAATGTTTCTTGAACCTTATTATGTTCCATGTATATAATATATTTGTGTGACTCTGCCAGTGACACATACGTAATTTGTACTTTACAGTGTCATTGAACTGGGTTTTCAATGTTCATTTTTTCCATTTTATTTCATATCGTGTCTTACTGTTTATTTTGAATAAAGACGACACACAAATATAATTATGCAGCTGACACCTATAAAATCACCATAGTAAAACCAGAATGGTTATTGCAAATGTAATCAATGCTGATCTCATTCTTTTTTCTAAATGGTTAAATTCAAACAGATGTTATGAATAAAAAAATTCAGCTATAATTATTAAGTGTTGTAAATAATTGTGTTATTGCATTATTTTCATTGATATATCTTACTTCATGTATTGAATGCTATATTAATACGCTGTTAGTTAAACTGTACGTTTTTATGCCCTGCTTTGGCAAATCAATTTTCTTGGGCAATGTGTGCTATATTACCACGACTTATTTTAATCACCGTCTATTTTGATTATGAAATTAATGCTTTACTTAGCATGTGTATGAATAGGGAGAGCAGACCAAGGTACCCCTCCCCCTTTTTTTTCTCCTCAGTCATTGGTCGAATGTTTCCGACCTTTGGGGAGGGGTACCTCCATTTCTCCAATTCGAGTATCCCCTATAAGTATTTTTTTGTACTTGGCCGTGCATCAGTGCACCTCTATTGTTCTGATCAGTGGGGAGTCCTGTAATGGCTCAGTTCTCACTATGAACATGACTGACAATGAGAGCGGACAAAATATACAGTTCCTCAGGTAGACAAAGGAACATCCCTTACTGCTATTATGTAAAAATGTGTAGAACAGGTGTCACATGCATATTCACCTTTTTACATAATAGCTGTGAAGGGATGTTCCTTTGTCTACCTGAGGAACTGTATATTTTGTCCGCTCTCATTGTCAGTCATGTTCATAGTGTCTATAATGGGCAAGACACTCTGTGCTGCTGACCGCGAAGGTGCCTGTTCATTTGTTTGCTGCAGAAGAACGTGTGAAGAGATTCATTTCTTCTTCTTCTCCTTCCAGTATAATACAGACCGCCTTGGCGTTTTTATATTATATTGTGCTTGCCATGTGACAATTGTTAAGAACTCTATGTGCAGCTTAAAACAAAATTGTGATCATATTTTTATTTGAAGTGCGTTTTCACGATGATTATACTTTATTTAACTGATTATCATACAAATCATATTACCACTTTCGATTATCTACTATGGTATATATGTAGTATGGATTACTAGTGACTTCTTTACTGGTGTAGTTATATATTGATGTTGTATGTAAATTAATATGATTTTTGCTTTTGGACCCCATGGAAGAACAGGACCATTTTGAAAATGGTTCTGAAATGGGCTATCCAACCGTCTGTCTATACTTTACACATTTACTTACTTTCTTATCGTTTGAAATGTGTTCTATATGTATGTTTTTTAAACTTGTATGTATGTTTGGATTTTGGAAACAACAAACAAACTAACAATAGGCCATTGGATCAGGCTTTATACTGCATCTGATATGCTGATACTTGTGACTTTTATTTGGTAATGCTATTGACAATGTTTAAAAAATTGCACTGTGTTATTGTCTATACGAACAAACTTGAAGTACTGTCATAATTTGAATTGTACTGGGTCTTTGTTTTAAGCAAATGTTACTATTTTGTAATATATTATGCCAACTACATGTATAGCATTGTAAAGTTGAAATGAGCACAAGTTTTACCTCCTAGTGGTTAAATGTCATTTTGTAAAAGGCACTATTTTCTTAGCTTCTTAGGTATAGCACAAAGTCATTATTATAGACCCGAATGAAAGTCTTGTGCTACATGAGAATCGGATGGTAACACTCATGTATGTCAATTTAGCACAGTGTAGCTGGTGTCGACCGGTGAGTAAAATTAAGGGTGTTCTGTAAATGTTGTATCTATTTTGTGCCAAGATGTTATTTAATGATGTAACATGCATTGTAATATTGACACTATTGTAAATATTGCCCACTGAATTATATGAATGAATGAATCAAGATCTTTGTAAAATGATGTTGAACAGAAAAGAATAGTATTGCATATTTGATAATTGATTAATTTATAATTAATCTTTATTTGATTGAAAGATTTCACTATTATCGAATAATAGCTATCATAACAGAGAGTAGATAAGTAAGTCAGAGTCTTTTAATCTCTGTAAATACTGTCCCACTCTTCAAAGTATCACCATAATGTAAATAAACTTTCTAAAGTTAGTACCTGTGCCTTTTATTAAAAAAATGGAAGTATGTACTTGTTTTGAATAAATTTGTCATTCTATTTGCATCTCCTACGGTTGTTTCATTATTGGATTTTGTACCTTTCTATTTTTCTTCAATTAACGCAAGACTATACACTTAATGTGTGTGTGGGTAGGCGGGCGCTTGTGCGTGTGTGTATACACGTTAACATGTAAATAAAACACACATTTTGGAAGTATGTACTTGTTTTGAATAAATTTGTCATTTAATATTTGTATCTCCTACGGTCGTTTAATTATTTGATTTGGTAGCTGTTTATTTTTCTTCAAATGACGCAGGACTATCCACTGTGTATGTGTGTGTGTGTGGGGGGGGGGGTCAGGCGTGTGTGTATACACGTTTACATGTACATAAATAGCTCTGATATATTAATGTATTTGTTATAAGAAGCTGATTTGTGTTGGTCCCAGCTTTTTATATTCTTATAATATAACTAGATTCCTGATATTACATGATAATTTTCTTGGTCCCTACATCGTGAAAACGAGTTTTTACTGTAGAAATAAACACTTGGTATTAGGCAGGGTAAAGAACTCTCTCGACAAGTTCAGGATAAACTCATATGGCTTTTTGAAGTTAAGATTTAGAACTTCATAAACTCTCTCATGTAGGGCATGCCTTCAAGATGTTGGTGATTCTACGTCAGAGACAAACTGTACATCCTAATATTTGACCCGGCTACCTGGATCTTAAACCCAGCAAGCACTACTATACAATGAATAAAAAACTGAGGCAATTTCAAACAATTGATTTCGACACCTAAATTATTGCCCACACCAGGCGCGGATCCAGGATTTCTTAGGGGGGGGGGGGGGCCACTTTTTTTTTTTTGGTCCGAAAAAAAATCGTAACGACTCAGCCAGCCGCTAAATAAGCGGGGGGGGGGGTCTCGAAATTTGGTCTCGAAATTTGAAAATTTGACATTTTGAGGGGGGGTGAGGTCACCTTTTTTAGGTCAGCCATTGTCATTAAAAAAAAAAAAAAATTACAGAAAAGGGGGGGGGGGGAGTTGCTCCAAAATACACACATAAAAAAACCGAAGGGGGGAGGGTCAACCCCCCTAACCCCCTTCCCCCCTTTCGTACGTGCCTACTCGTCTAAAAATAGTTTTTCCCCTCCCGCGCGAAGCGCGGAAGCTTTTACGTTTCATTAAATCATTAGAAAAAGAAGACGATTCGTTGTACCGTTCTCGACTCTTAATCCTCATCTGAATTCAGTTTTCCCCTCCTCCCTCCCGCGCGAAGCGCGGAAGCTTTTACGTTTCATTAAATCATTAGAGAAAGAAGACGATTCGTTGTACCGTTCTCGACTCTTAATCCTCATCTGAATTCAGTTTTCCTTTCCTCCCTCCCGCGCGAAGCGCGGAAGCTTGTACGTTTCATTAAATCATTAGAGAAAGAAGACTTTTCGTTGTACCGTTCTCGAAAATAATCCTTGTCTGAATACAGCTTTTACGTTTCATTAAATCATTAGCGAAAAAAGAAGATTCGTTGTACCGTTATGACTTTTAATCCTTGTCTAAATTCAGTTTCTTCCCTCCCACGCGAAGCGCGGAAGCTTTTACGTTTCATTAAATCATTAAAGAAAGAAGACGATTCGTTGTACTGTTCTCGACTCTTAATCCTTGTCTAAATTCAGTTTTCCCCCGCTTCGACGTTTCATTAACTTTTTTCCGCTCTCGAAAATAATTTAGTTTCCTTTAGTTTCCTTACTTTTTATTAAATCATTAGAGAAAGAGGAAGATGCGTCGTACCGTTCTCGACTCTTAATCCTTGTCTAAATCAATTCCCCCTTCCGCGCGAAGCGCTGAAGCTTCGACGTTTCATTAAATTATTATAGAAAGAAGACGATTCGTTGTACCGTTCCCGAAAATTATCCACGTCTGAATTAAGTTCCCCCTGCCCTCCCCCGCACGTAGCGCGGAAGCTTTGACGTTTCATTAATTCATTAGAGAAAGAAGACGATTCGTTGTACCGTTCTCGACTCTTAATCCTTGTCTGAATTTCAAATATGTTCTTTGTCTATTCCCTTTTCTTCCTACGTCCTCTTTCTTTACACTCCTCTCTTTTTTGGCCGGCGTTTTTTGGGGGTTAACCGCAACTGATCTCCGCTTCTTTTCTCCCTTTTCTTTTTTCTTCCTCTTTTTGTTCCCTTTTAGCTCTCCTCTTTTCCTTTTCCTTCCTTCTCTTTTTTTTTGCGGGGACGGGGGGGGGGGGGGGGGGGGGGGGGATAGGGTCTTTTGCCCCCCCCCCCCTCGATCCACAACTTGTTGGCGGGAAAATTGCAACTGATATCCCCCTTCTTTTGTTTTCTTCTTCCTATTTTGTCCTTCCCTTTATCTCCTCTTTATCTTTTTTCTTTCCCTTTCCTTTCTTCTCTTTTATTTTTTTATTGGGGGGGGGGGAGGGGGAGGCAAGTCCTCCCCCCCCCGATCTCCTTCTTTCCTCTTTTCTTTTCTTCTACCTCTTCCTTTTTTCCCTTTCTCTCCTCTTTCCCTTCTTTTCCTTCTCTTTCTCTTCTTCTTCTTCTTTTTTTTTTGCGGGGGGGGGGGGCAAGGTACGCTCGCCCCCCCCCCCTGGATCCGCGCCTGGCCCACACAATCGACTGAACGATCGCAAGCAACGAAAGGAAACTGTGAAACTAAATGGCAACTCTACGTGGAGCATTGTTGAAGAAAATGAAACACTGAAAAGACTTAATCAATATTTGAGCCAGAGAAAAGAAAACAGCGCCATCTAATCACCATTGAAGAATAACTCGAAGAACAGTATTGCCAGACGGAAATAATCTGTTCAGATTTGGTCACCACAACAGCATCCGACAGTAAACAACATTTGTTTCTTAATATTTTAGTCGAAAGAATTGCCTTATGTTTATATTTGCAGTAGGATGTGAGTGGACTCGTCTAATAATCTGAAATACAAAATAAAACTCTAGACATGTTTAATTCTTATTAATTTTTTTCTATACCATCACCATTCGTGTCCAACTTATAGTGACCTCCGATAAGCTTCAAACATGAAGCTGAAATACAAGTATGTGCAATAAAGAATTTACACATACTAGACTGTAACTAAATGTATGAATCAAAATACTCGGTGGCGGCTAAACATGGATGAGAGGGAGAGATATATATTTATAAAGAAAGGGGGGAGAGGAAATTAAATAGATGGATAGATAGATAGACGTATATGTTGAGTGATGGATAAAGAGTCAGAGAGAGATGAAGAGAAATGGAAAAAGAAAGTGAGAGTGAGATAGAGAGAGAAAGAGAGGGAAAGAGAGAGAGAGAGAGAGAGAGAGAGAGAGAACGAGATGTAGAGAAAGAAGATTGAGGGAGAAATAAACTAGTATAGATTAAAGAACACCGCACACTATACCCCCTCGTCCTCCAATCCGATTTTCGAGGAAATTACAATTTTATTGCATAGGAGCAAATGAAAATGAGAAGGGGCTCCCATTAAAAAAATTAAAGGTCCACTTATCAGTAATAAGAAGAGCACTTATTTGAAAAGAAAAGGGGCACGTGTCTAAAAAAAATATGGGTGATTATCAGATGTGAAAAGGGACATTTATGAAAAAGAGAAGGGCTATTATTAAAAAGGGGCTTTTGTGGAAGGAAAAGGGGCACTTTTCGCACCTGAAAGTGGACACTCACCACAGATGAAAAGGCGCACTCACCACGATCATTCACATTTTACATGTTTTAAGTTCATATGAAATGCGCTAGCTGTTGTAAATTCTTCCAAAATCAGATCGCAATCGGATCGTGTGGTGTGCGCTGAGCCATAGAGACTGGTATGTGTTTCATTCAAACTTCTTTTGTCTGTCCCAGTCGACTAGCTGCGCCTATAACGACAGGGTGGCAATAAAAAAAAAAACGGACTAGCAAACTGAAAATAATGCAGAGCAAATTTCACCGGTATCAGTAGATGGGGAATCTATTGAAAAGAACATAATAGTAGTAATATAATAATAATAATAATAATAATATGTCCATTTATATACTACACCGGCTGTATAACATGAAGCCTCACGATCCCCCATGATAAGGGGCTAAAACATTCAATGAAGTTTTTTCTACTAGAAACCCATTCACTTCACCTGGGTGGAGAGTGGTAATTGTAGATTATATTTTCTCGCCAAAGTACATTAGTGTCTCGCGATGGGACTCGAACCGCGAGCCATTTGATCCACAGTCCGATGACGGGTATTTACCATAGACCATGCACGACACCTCGACAAGCCAAATTTCGTATTTTAAGGATGCATTTTCGGCAAAATATTGAAAAGATCCCCTGGCAGTGCTCCATGCGAATATCACGTATCATTGTTGATTTTCAGAATGATATTAATCCATGCATTGGTCAAGCTGTAAATAAACATCAGATTTAACATAAATTAACTTTCTAAACAATATTTTTACCCGCGTTTTTAAAGATTTTAACGCAGACATTAAATACTACTTATGTTTTTAAATGCTGTTTCCGCATTATTGGACAAACTTGAACTGCTATGAATTATTGCATCACAAAATGCTCCCCAAAACAAAACAAAATCTTCCAAATCTGTAAATGTAAGTATCATATTTTTCACGATAAAATATTCTCCTCCGTCATGTTATTGGAATATGCTAATACGATTTTATTGGGTCACCATGTGTAGGTTATGCCTATTGTCAACTGTTCATTGAACCGAGTAAAAAAGTAAACAGAAACTAAATTCCGGTCTTATGTCAATTTCTACAATATATCTTTTTAAAGAAACAGCTAGACGGCTGAGTGCGTTAGTATCATTATGCAGCGACTGGGTATTGCGCTGCGTCCATTGTAGCCTGTACTAAACGTCACATCATACAAGTTTCGTATGAGATCACGCTGGTGTTTTTTTTCTTTCGGAATAAGAACATTGCCATATCTGTAGGACTAGCCCGCTTATACACATTCGAAATGAGGTGATGGATACGTGACATTAATGGGAGAATGTATAAGACCGTCGTGTTTATTCGGGAATGGAACATACCGATGAAGCTGACATGAACAACATTGTATTAATATAATGTGGAGGAGAAGTGATCTCCTTTGTGGGCAAGAATAATTACGCAGTCTAATTATGTAAACCACTGCTAGCCGTTTTACTCGGAGTAAATAATAAGCGGCACGGTATAGCCTATAGCCATCTATCTCTCTTCGTCCAATAGCTTGAGGGCCGTTAGGGGCGACAATGAAATAGACCTAATGACACAGATTCTCAATAACTTCATGTCTTCAGCTGTAATACAGTTCTAGTTGGCTGATCAAATAGCCTAAACGTCAGTTATGACAGTCTAGAAATATCAGGCAGACACTCAGATCAGTTGAATTCTTATGATGGATGGGGACAATATTCAAAGAGCAGATCTTTCTAGGGCTGAAAATGATGATTTGACACCTCTCCAAGAAGCAGCATCCAATGGTCACCTCAATGATGTACAGGTTCTCATTGGGCAAGGAGCAGATCTAAATGGGGCTGATAATGATGGCAGGACACCTCTTCTTGCGGCATCATTAAATGGTCACCTCGATGTGGTAACATTTCTCATTGGCCAAGGAGCAGATATAAATAGGGCTGATATTGGTGGGGGCACACCTCTCTACTCGGCATCTTCAAACGGTCACCTCGATGTTGTAAAGTTTCTCACTGCCGAAGGAGCAGATCTAAATAGGGCTGGTTATGATGGCAGAACACCTCTCCTAGAGGCATCATTCAATGGTCACCTCGTTGTTGTACAGTTTCTCATTGGGCAAAAAGCAGATCTAAATAAGGCGAGTATCAGTGGCAGGACACCTCTCCACGCAGCATCATCTAATGGTCATCTCGACGTTGTACAGTTTGTCATTGGCCAAGGAGCTGATCTGAATATGGCACATCGGTTTCAAGGCACACCTCTCCACACGGCATCATCCAATGGTCACCTCAATGTTGTACAGTTTCTCACTGACCAAGGAGCAGATGTAAAAAGGGCTGATGATAAAGGCAGGTCACCTCTCCAAGCGGCATCATGGAATGGTCACCTCGTTGTTGTACAGTTTCTCACTGGCCAAGGAGAAGATCTAAATAGGGCTGATAATAATGGTAGCACACCTCTCCACACGGCATCTTCCCATGGTCACCTCGATGTTGTACAGTTTCTCACTGACCAAGGAGCAGATTTCAAAAGGGCTGATGATAAAGGCAGGTCACCTCTCCAAGCGGCATCATTCAATGGTCACCTCGATGTTGTACAGTTTCTTACTGGCCAAGGAGCAAATATAAATAGGGTTGGTATTGATGGGCGCACACCTCTCTACACGGCATCTTCCAAGGGTCACCTCAATGTTGTACAGTTTCTCATTGACCAAGGAGCATATCTGAAAAAGGCTGGTTATGATGGCAGGACACCTCTCCAAGAGGCATCATTCAATGGTCAACTCGATGTTGTAAAGTTTCTCTTTGGCCAAGGAGCAGATCTAAAAAGGGCTGATTATGATGGCAGGACACCTCTTCTTGCGGCATCATTCAATGGTCACCTCGATGTGGTAACATTTCTCATTGGCCAAGGAGCAGATCTAAAAAAGGCGGATAAATACGGCATGACACCTCTCCACATGGCATCATTCAACGGTCACCTGGATGTTGTACAGTTTCTCACTGACCAAGGAGGAGATCTAAATACGGCGGATAATGATGCCAGGACACCTCTACATGCGGCATCATCCAATGGTCATCGCGACGTTGTACAGTTTCTCATTGGCAAAGGAGCAGATATAAATAGGGAAGATAAGGATGGATGGACACCTCTCTATACAGCATCATTCGATGGTCACCTCGATGTTGCACAGTTTCTCACTGGCCAAGGAGCAGATCTAAAAAAGGCGGATAAAGACGACATGACACCTCTCCACAAGGCATCATTCAATGGTCACCTCGATGTTGTACAGTTTTTCACTGACCAAGGAGGAGATCTAAATACGGCGGATAATGATGCCAGGACACCTCTACATGCGGCATCATCCAATGGTCATCGCGACGTTGTACAGTTTCTCATTGGCAAAGGAGCAGATATAAATAGGGAAGATAAGGATGGATGGACACCTCTCTATACAGCATCATTCGATGGTCACCTCGATGTTGTAAAGTTTCTCATTGGCCAAGGAGCAGATCTAAAAAGGGCGGATAAAGATGCCAGGACACCTCTACATGCGGCATCATCCAATGGTCATCGTGACGTTGTTCAGTTTCTTATTGGAAAAGGAGCAGATCTAAATAGACTTGGTCGAGATGGCAGCACACCTCTAGAAGTGGCATCACTCAATGGTCACCTGGATGTTGTACAGTTTCTCATTGGCCAAGGAGCAGATTTACAAAGGGCGAATAAAGATGGCAGGACACCTCTCTTCGCGGCATCACTCAATGGTCACCTTGGTGTTGTACAGTTTCTGACTGACCAAGGAGCAGATTTAAAATGGGCGGATAAAGATGGCAGGACACCTCTCTTCGCGGCATCATTCAATGGTCACCTTGATGTTGTACAGTTTCTCATTGGCAAAAAAGCAGATCTAAATAGGACTGGTAATGATGGCAGCACACTTCTAGAAGCAGCATCACTCAAAGGTCACCTCGATGTTGTACAGTTTCTCATTGGCAAAAAAGCAGATCTAAATAGGACTGGTATTGGTGGGCGCACTCCTCTCCAAGCGGCATCATTCAATGGTCACCTTGAGGTTGTACAGTTTCTTGTTGGCCAAGGAGCAGTTCTGAATAAAGTTGGTCGAGATGGCAGCACACCTTTAGAAGTGGCATCAATCAAAGGTCACGTCGATGTTGTACAGTTTCTCATTGGCCAAATAGCTGATCTAAAAAGGGCTGGTAACGATGGAAGCACACCTCTAGAAGCGGCATCACTCAAAGGTCATCTCGATGTTGTACAATTTCTCATTGACCAAGGAGCAGATCTAAACAGGGCTGGTATTGGTGGGCGCACACCTCTCCAAGCGGCATCATTCAAGGGTCACCTCAATGTTGTACAATTTCTTATTGGCCAAGGAGCAGATCTAAATAGGGTTGGTCGGGATGGCAGCACACCTCTGGAAGTGGCATCACTCAAAGGTCATCTCGATGTTGTTAAGTTTTTCATTGGCCAAAAAGCAGATCTAAATATGGCTGGTGTTGGTGGTCACACACCTCTCCAAGCGGCATCATTCAATGGTCACCTCGATGTTGTACAGTTTCTCATTGGCCAAGGAGCAGATCTAAATAGGGCTGGTAAAGATGGCAGCACACCTCTGGAAGTGGCATCACTCAAAGGTCATCTCGAGGTTGCACAGGTTCTCATTGGCCAAGGAGCAGATCTGAATAGGGCTGGTTTTGATGGGCGCACACCTCTCCATGCGGCATCATTCAATGGTCACCTCGACGTTGTACAGTTTCTCATTGGCCAAGGAGCAGATCGAAATACGGCTGGTAATGATGGCAGGACACCTCTCCAAGCGGCATCATTCAATGGTCACCATGATGTGGAACAGTTTCTCACTGACCGAAAAGCAGATCCAAATAGGATTGATATTGGTTGGAGGCGCACACCTCTCCACGCGCAGTTAATTGATAAAGGTAAGTTCAGTTGGCAAGATTGATTGTATTTGTTATTGACTCTATCGACCCCCTCTCGGGGTATGTGAGTACAACGTATTTACAACAGAGTATCAATATAACAATAGTATAACAATGATAAACATGTGATAATATGAACAATGATAAACATGTGATAATATGAACAATGAACATATGTAATATGATTATTGATTATGATAATATGAACAAATCAATATATAATTTACAAATCAAGGCGAACTGGGCAGTTCACCCTCCTACCGCTAAAAGTTTGCCTCACAACATTGCTTACTTGTGAGCTATCATTTACAGTATTACCATCTACACTACCATCTACAAATATTCGGTTATTTTGTCAGAGCCGTCGAAAAACGAGCCCAATGCCAGCCAATGCCAATATCGGCTTTTTGTTGGCCTTTTCGTGCTGGTTATAATACGCACAACCAGCCGGCCCTTGTATTGTTATGATTAATTATGAATAATTAACGGTCACCATATTTTTGGGATAGTGGAGCTAAATTGATCGTATTCAATCTAAATTTACACATTTTGGGGTCGAAAACTACCTTCAGAGCAATTTTAGGTTCTAATAGGCAGAAATGTCATAAATAAGAATGTAAGAGCAATAACCATGTACTTTGAAGGCACTTGCGGTCTTAAAGGGAAAGTCCACCCCCAAAATAAGTTTGTTTCGATAGAGGCAGAATAATAAGAAGATCAGGTGAGTGAAAGTTTGAGCAAATTCTGAATGCAAATAAGAGAGTTATGAATTATTGAAGTTGTGATCAATCAAATACAAATTGGCAACTCTGTGACTTATTATACGAGCTCTCCTTCATTTGCTTTGTGCATAATATTCCATAAAATCATTTTTTCTTCGTTATTGATGACGGAATATATATTTGTTCCTTGCAGGGGGAGTATAGAAACATATTTGCAATTATTATATTTAGGGTGCATGTATGGTTGAAATTTTTCTTGAGGGAAAATGAAAATTTTAGATTTTTTTAGTACTGAGCAAATGGAAGTTGAGCTCACATGGTACGTCATAGAGTTGCCAATTTGTGTTTGATTGATCACAACTTCAAAAATCCTAACTTCCTTATTTTTAATCGGAATTTGCTCAAACTTTCACTGACTTGTTTCTCTCATTTTTCTACTCCTATTAAAACTAACTTAATTTCAGGGTGGACTTTCCCTTGAAACATTCCATTAAAGAACATCATAGCCTATATAGACCGTTATCTTTTAGTGATTAATGTATTATATTACAACTAATGAAACCCGTCGAAATCCACAGATAGCTAGAGCAGATTAGAAATACATTTTGAAAAATGAAACATGTCAGCTTCATATACAATGTGCTTTAGAAAGTACGTAAACCTTGAAAATCACGATCCCAGTGTCCGTAGGGCTATTACGATATTTCATGTAATCATTATATTGTAATTTATATACCTCACTTAAGAAATCCAGCCATCTGATTGGTCGAATTGCATTCATAAACTTCAACTGTTCCTGTAAAATTCTCGGTAACCATGCATAAAACATTTCAATATTTTTAATAACCATGGTTATTAAAAACAGTTGGTCAGCCTCCATGGTTACCCCATAGGTTTACATGTTAAAAAATGGTTTGAGCGATGGAGGATGCCGTATGTGTGCGAAGGATTGGTCGGTAATTTCAATACAATTGAATCTCGATCGATCTTACCGACAATTTTATCTTGCATTGTTGACATGAAGACGAAAATAAACTTCCAAAAACAAAAAAACAACATCTGCCGATAGATCTTGATCTAAGTTCGTGCCAATATGCATTGCAAAAGTAAAAGAAGAGTCCGTATATGGAGCTTTTGCGAAGCATTCATCACACGCGAAGCCGGTTTCAATCCATTTTAATGTATATATTGGAGAAAACTGCCAAGCATGTTAACGGCGGGCCATAGCCGAGTGGTCTAAGCGTTGGTTTTCGGTACACCTCTTGTTGTACGCAAGGGTTCGAATCCCGTCTTCGACAAATTGATAAATATTTTTAATTTTTCATTTTTTAGTCTATTTTTTTTCGGCATATAAAAGTATTAATGACTGCTTTAATATTCGAGAAATAGTTGTTTTCATACGCTCTCGGGAAGGTTAGAATTGGGCTATTCCCCTCGGCAAGCCTCGGGGAATAGCACAATTCTAACCTTCCCTTGAGCGTAATAAAACAACTATTTCTCTCAAAGCAGTCATTAATACTATAGTGTTACCTTGACATACTATACACGTTAAATATTGACTGAATTGGGCAATTGGGCAACCACATATATATAAGTTACTTATTCATTTTATCAGTCAGTCACAATTTCGGAAAACCGAAATTGAGCAATATCTTCGAAAACAGCGAATTACGTACGTGCAGTGAATACAGAGCCCTCATATTTTAGTTTAAGGCAGTGTTTACAAAAGCCATGGGGAAAATCACCCTGTTCATTTTAGTTTTCAAAAAGATGAATCTTTGGCTTTATTATGATAAAAATCCATGAATGAATGTGTCTCATAAATTTCCTTTCAAATAGCAAACATTTGAAGAAATAGATGTATATCGGCATCATTATTTTTCAAGAAATATATATCAACAGCAGTTTAACTTTTTCATGCGTTTTGTGCACACTACGTTGCACCGAAAGATAAAGGCCGCTCGATCGATATCCACATTCGCTGTTTTCGAAGAATTTGCTCGGTCTTCCGAATTTGTGTTTTTGGAATGAGCCTCCAAAGTTTGATTTGTTAATGTTAGAAAATAGCCGAGCCAACTGTCTGTGTTTTATTTGGACATGAATAAGCTCGACTCCGATAGTTACCATCATAGGCCCGCTATGCAAATGCACTTTCACAGGCGGCGGACCCATCTATTTCTTAAAGGTGCCCATTCCATATTGTTAAAAGTGCCCCATTCTGCAATGACAATTGCCGATGATCAAATTTGAGAGGTTTCCTTTTACTATAACAAGAGCCCTTTTCGTTTGTAATAAGTGCCCCCTTCTCCTTCTGAAAGTTCCCCTTTTCATCGGATGATTGCCCCTTTTTACCTCTGATAAGTGTCTCCTTTTATATCGAAAATTGACACCTTATTTGTTCTAATAAACGCCATTTTTCCTTTTGATAAATGTCAATTTTGTATTTACTTTTCATAAGAGCCCTTTCCACTACCCATGAATGCCTCCTCACATCTCTAATAAATGCCTCTAAAAATATCGGATAAGTGCCCCTTTGATTCGACAAGTTCCAATTTTCCTTTGTAAAAATATCCCCTATTCATCTCAGATGAGTGCCGCTTTTCAGGTACAAGAAGTGCCTCTTACCATCTTTGGATAGTGTCCCTTCACCTCTTATAATTGCCTTTTTTCAAATCTGACAAGTGTCCCTTATATTTTGACAAGTGTTTCTTTTCCTATGTATGCCCTCTTTCCATCACACCTAACTGCAAAGTATGATGCTTAAGCAGCATCCTGGACCATGTAGACTGTAGAGAGAGAAACAAATATTGAAAACATTCCTGATAATGTAATCACAATGTAGGGGTATATACCAATTTCTAAAAATGATAAATTGTCGCTTTGATATTTCCCTTTTGAAGGTGCCACTTTTTCCAGAAAGGGCCCCTTTTTTGTTAACCCCTCCCCTACCTACTTTTGAAAAACGCTCTGCCGCCGCCGCTGTGCATATTTGTTACAGTGAGTGAACATATGAGATGAATAAACTGCCGTTTCTGCTGTATATTATGTGCTATATAACACCTCATTTGGTTGTTTCTTTGTAGATCCAGCCGTGGGTTCAAAACAGGAAAGCGGGGGTGTCGAAAAACAGGTGGATAACGAAGCAAACGTAGACGCCTCAAAACTGGAACAGCTTAACTTAGACTCTGCATCTTCTGAACAAGTCGTAGAAGATGTTATTCGTGATTCCATGGAGGCATCCGATCAGCAAGCAGGCTTGATTCGCATCGAGAAGTATGGCATTGAAGTCAAATTTCATCCAAGTGAGATTTGGGGCGTTGATGACATCCAGGCAGTACCTGAAGTTCCAGCTGAACTGGTAGATCTGTTAACGGAGGACCAAGCAATCATTTGTGTTGGCCTTAAGGCATCACCCTATGATGCAAACTTTAAATATCCAATTAAAGTGACGATGCCCCATTCAGCAATTTTCACAAGTCTCGATTCTGCATCTATTGGGACTTACCATCGGAATAGCAGTAAGAATAATGTTATGGTTAAAAGCATACCGTTAACATTTTTTTTTTAATTTCTGAAGTTTGTGAAATATTGAATTGTCCTGATTTATGTTTTTTGAGAATGTGAAATTCAAATGTGACATTCAAACTTAAGCTATGGTTGCAACACCTAAACGTAGCCTGCTCGGCGGCCGCCCGGGCACCGCTTGTTTTTAGGGCATCGCTCGGTCGGTGCGGAAGTTTTAGCGTAGAGTTAAAATTCGAGTGGCGCCTGATCACTTTACTCGCCCCCAAAGTACCATCGGTGCCACGCTGATCCCTGGCCGGCCGACGGTCAATTTCTTTAAAATCTGCCGGTGGCCGGCCGGGAATCGGTGGGTCATCAGTCGGTCACTGCCGGGACGCCGGCCGGAGAAGCTTCCCCATTTCGCCCAGTTTTGACCTAAAATCGTCCGGCGACCGACGGGAAATCGTCAGGGTACCGCTCAGGCATCGCTGGGCTCTAAACCCTGCTCGATATCTCCAAAAATCGTAGGGCGATGCCTAAATTCCAGCGGCGACCGAGCAGGCTACAGATCGGTCGGTCGCCGCTCTGATTTGTGACCATAGCTTAACGTCTAAAAGTATTCAACAAAAGCCCTAAAATCAACTCGTTCCCCTTTCATTGTTGAGCTAGGAAAAACACAAAAAAATATTAAATTAACGAGGGGTATGAATAATTTAGTTGTTAAATGTATATCTTTGTTCAGAAGCATTAGATTACAATGGTATCATAATTCAATAACCCATCGCAACATTCAGTGATATATGCCTGCTTCATTAGCATATACAGAAGCCACTTTTCGAATTTGTCCGGTCAGTTAGGATTCGACCCCATATGCAATTAGGAGTGTTTTATGATACGAATGGATTTGTCGACCCTCCAAACCTATATGTTAAGACGCGAAAATCGCATCTCTAAGATAAATGTATCATTATTTAAAGCTTTAATAACGTAATGGCTGTACTCTTTGACGCTATTTTGAAAATAAGCACTTTCTTGGAATCTAATTTTTTTAGAGTTTAAGTATGTTGTTTTTGATGTCAAACACTACTAGAAACTGTTGTAAAATCTTTGTTGCATTTTTTTTTCGAAGGGGGGGGGGGGTATTTGTTTCTCTCCAATACATTGACCCGACTATAAACCGATACCGAGTTTTGTATTGCTTGTTATACGGGGTTGCTAAAAATGAACGCAAAACGTGAGGGCTGCAATTTCAACGACAAATTGCCTCAATGTCATTTGTTTTTTATAAATTGGGTAGATCATTCTTTCCCTTGCAAAATAACACCAATCAATGATCATCAATTTCGATGTAAGGGGTTTGTTTTTAACCCTTTTTTGTTAGAAACCGTCTTAAGCGAATTTCTCCCTGCATCATGCAAGCATGAATTCTTTTTTTTTCTCGTTTAGGTATAAATTAGGGGTGATCTATCGTATAACGGGAATCGGTGGTATAAAGCTGGGGTATTCCCCCCCCCCGCCCTCCCATCGCTTCTGTGTTCTCTGAAATTTGTATTTGTATTTTCTTTGCTTTGTTTTACATTTTGCAAGGAACAACAAATTGCGATTACGCATATGTTTTCTGTTTTCAATTAAAAGGTTCCGACAGTTTTTCATTGATTGCCTTTGCCAATGGTGACCCTCGATGTGTTGTTCGAGAGCGAGATCTTGATCTCTACATCTCCCACTTCTCGGAATGGTGGATTGTTGCTTTCATCACAAAGGTATTCTTCGGCAAGCGTGTCATCTGTACGCCCTTTTTACCCGAGCCCAGCCGTAGGAACGCTAAGCACCTGTTGAGGCTCTGCATTAGAGACAGTAACTACGGAAAAGCAGAGGTATGAAAGGGAAGGGGTTAAGTGACACAGTTTGTTCAAAGACTACCAAAGTAATGACGTCATATTCGCTCATCGTTCATATTACTGGTTCCAAATAATATTGTGCTAAACAATGGTGTGGTTATTACAAGCGCCAAACACTGAATTTGCCCTGTTCCAGCCCGTTGCTTTGATGATTTCACGTTAAACCCCATGCGCAGGTTCTGTTGTTTGGAACCAGTAATGGAGATAACAAGCAAATATGACGTTAGCAGTACTGTATGGATTCGACATTTCACATCAATTTGGACCTTCTTCTGCATAGTCGATGGCTAAGACTGTCAGAAAAAGGGTATTTTTAATAGTATTGTTCGTCAACGAATAAAGTGTGCTGACATGACGATG